>NC_056737.1:1232095397-1232127897 GCF_019279795.1 Protopterus annectens
AATTGGCTAAGCTTCTGGTGTCATTCAAAGGGGATCCAGTATTTCTCTGCCTGGGAAGACATGATCAACAAACCACGATGCTTTGCCAGAGATGGTCTGCACCTGTCACCCCTGGGATTCAGGTTACTGGCTAAAGCTCTTGCCACCCCTATAGTGCCTTTTTTAAGCAAGGTTCAAAGGATGAAACCACCACCATAATTGATACAAGTATGCAAAGGTAATGCTACTCAATGCTAGAAGTTTAAACCTCAAAATGCACTCTCTCGAGGTACTCCTAAAAATGGAGAACATCGATATCTGTGCAGTAACTGAGATCTGGTTCAAGGCTCCAGAGAGCACCCCTGCAATACCAGGCTACAATTCTTACCACACATTTCGGCCATAAAACCAAGACCGAAACACTAAAGGTGGAGGAGTGTCCATATTCACCAAGGATATTCACACCTCCAGGCTAGTTGCCCAACACAATGCATCTGAAATTCTCCAGGTGCAACTAACACTAGGTAAGACTGCAATCCAAATTGTAGCTTGCTACAGATCCCCCACCATGCCCCAAGATTCTCACTGCACCTTTCTAAACATACTGGAAAACATTAAGATACAACCAAACACCTTAATATTGGGTGATTTCAACTACCCTGCCATTAATTGGGAAAACTACTCGGGTACCAACTCCTTTTCCCAACGGTTCTTGAAATTCATAAATTCCAACACCCTGGATCAACTAATCCATTGTTCCACGAGGGGCTCTAATATCCTAGACCTGGTCATTACCAACATGGGAGATAGATGCTCCACACCAGTGGTCACCCCCCCATTGGTCAGGTCTGACCATAAGCAAATCACCTATGACATCCACATCCCACCCCCACCCGCCAGTAAGGAAACCTCCTTAAAAATGCTACTGAAGTCAGAAGTGACAAACTTCACAACACCCATGCAGACGGAATCTGGAAGTTTGACTGCAGAATCCTACACTAAGGCACTGTATGAGCACATCCACTCGTGCATGAATCGTGCCATCCCAAATAAAACCAAGATGCTCTTCTCCAAAAAAAGGAAGCCAATCTGGTGGACCCCTGCTATAAACAAACTATACAACAGAAGGAAGAAACTGTTGCAAAAAAGAGGAAAATCCCAAGATGCAAAAGACTCCCTCACCAGCCTCAGTAAGAAGCTGAAATCCCTCATAAAATCCTCAAAAGCTAGTTACTAAAATAAAATTGGCAAAGATTCCAAAGACAACCACAAGGCATTCTATAGTTATGTCAAGAATCTAAATGGCAATGCTCAGATCTGCTCTGAGCTACAACAGAATGGCATTAAATATACTGATCCCAAGGATATTGTCAATATCCTGGCAGATCGATTTAGTGCCAACTTCACCCCCCCCTCACCCCCTAAAGGGCCCATCTCAGTGCAAAAAGATTGCCAAATTCCGATAATCACGGCCACACAGATAGAAACCACACTCTCCAAAGCTAAGAATACAGCATCCATGGGACCAGATGACATCCCAGGCTGTGTACTACATGAACTACAAAATGAACTGGCACCTCACCTAAGTGTCATGTTTAATCATAGCCTCACCTCAGGCTTCGTGCCCTCTCAGTGGCGCACAGCTACAGTTATCCCACTCCACAAGGGAGGATCCACCTTGGATCCCAGGAACTACTGTCCCATCAGTCTGACAAGCCTGATCTGAAAGGGCATGGAACGCATTATCAAGGAACTTATAAACAAAGACACTGGCAACCTTCAAACACTGGACCCCATTCAGTTTGGGTTTGTGAAAGGCTGATATTGTCTCCTGAATCTGATTGACTTCTTCGAATCAGTCTCCAGAGCAGAGGACGAGAGTAAGGCAGTCCACACAGCCTATCTGGACCTCGCCAAGGCCTTCAACACCATCCCCCACTCTGGAATCATAGATAAACTTACTAAGCTGGGCATAAATCCCTACATCAATTGATGGGTTGCCAACTGGCTTACTGACAGAACCCAGACTGTAAACGTAGCCAACACCAAATCCAGCTCCAGACAAGTGACAAGTGGAGTACCTCAGGGTTCAGTCCTGGGACCACTCTTGTTTGGCATCTACTTCTCTGAAGTACAGGCCAACACTAAGGGACTCTGGCTAACAAAGTTTGCAGATGACTGCAAACTGGGAGCCATTATTGAATCCCCAAATGATGTGGATAGTCTACAAAAGGGCCTTACAGAAACAGATGCCTGGTGCCAGAGCCATGAGCTCAAGCTTAATGCCAAGAAATGTATAGTTATGCCCTTTGGAAAAAAAAACATGTACCCCTGAATTACCATATAGGTGGCAGGACACTAAACATCGAAAGTGTGATGAGAGACTTAGGGACACAGGTGGACAGTGGTCTCACTTTCGATAACCACATCATCACAACAGTCAGGAACTCCTTCTGTGTGGCACACCTCATCACTCAGGGCTTTTCATCCAGAAAAAAGGAAGTCATTGTCCCACTGTACTCATCCCTCATTAGACCCATTATAAAGTATAATGCCCCTTTTGGTATGTATCTCACAAGACATCTGCAACAGCTGGAAAGGCCAGAGAAATACCTCACTAAAAGAATCACAGGCCTAAAGCAGATGCCATATGCTGACCATCTAAAAAAACTTCAGCTATACTCTATGGCATATCGTCTACTCAGAGGCGATCTCTGCTTAATATACAAGGCCATGTCAAACCCTGAGCTGTTGGACAGGCTCCACTTAAAGAAATTCCAATCCCTTAGTGACACATGCTCCAGGGATCTAAACCTTGTCATCACAATGAACAAAACATGCTGGATGGATAGGTTCCTGACCCAGAGACTCCCCATACTCTGGAATAGACTGCCCATACATGTCAAGCAGAGTGCCTCATTGGCCCTGTTCAAAAGGAACCTTGATGATTGGCTGGGAGATAGGAAATTCACCCCGGGGATTATGTCAGTCGCCCTGCTAGACAGGGGTCCAGAGAAGTAAATATTGTGGGAAGAAATATCCAGGGAATTGTTATGGCTAGACTTGCATAGGCCAATAGCCTAGTACCAATCTATGAACAGGTTTTTCTTCTTCTTTCAGATTCTGGAGTATTATTATAGCAGTCTGTGCACTACATTATATCATAGGTTCATAGATTAGTACTAAGCTAACTGCTCTTGTGAGTCATTTTAAGCCTAGCAAATTATTCCTTGGGAGACTCAAACCCTGCATCTTGTGTTTGTAAGGTAAACACCTTAACCATTAGGCCACCCTCCCAACCCATATGTATGACCCATTTTGTTTTATTTTTAAATATTGTGGTATTGATTGCTCCTTGGTACTTTTATCACATCCACTGTGTTAAATGCATGTTTTTCAAATATAAAAATTAATATTATAATTGTTTTGTTGGATGCTTAAACTAAATGCATGCTATAATTTTATTAATGTGACAGTGTTAGCAGCTGAACAGATAACGCATTTGCATCTAATGCTGGACAGTTGAAAAGTATGGGTTCCATTACCACACTTGGTAATTAGATGTGATTTTCCATTACTGACACAGCAGTGTAGCATGAAGCAGGTTGTGGTCATGATTGGGTACTGCATTCTCAAGACTGTTGTGCTTCAGAAGGAGAGATAAACCATGGCTGCATCTTTTTAAGTTGCTGATGAATCAGGTGGATCTTAAAGATCACATGACATTTATTACATGCACTGTATAAGGGGTGGGTGGGTTATACCTGAGTGGTGGGGACTTCACTCTGAAACTTCTGGAACTTAGCATATAGTTTCAGAAATTCTTGTATTCTCTGGGAAGTAAAGTTGCTTACAACTTAAGGAATAGTTAATCATTAGGCAGAAAACTGTCCCACAACATCCAGGTTTTCTGAGAGGTGAACAACACTGCCAAATTCATACCTTTCAACTGTACAGATATTTGCAGAATGTCCAGATTTTTGCCTTATATTTGTGGTCTGTTTTTCATAAAGTTGTGGTTTTATGACAAATTAGTGGCAAACTGTTAAAGACTGAAGTTAGAAAATAATGACAGACATTAGAATTTCAGACTTAATACACTTCAGAAAATTCATGCTAATGCAAAACCTGTTAGTCTATAAACTTTCTATGTTTGTAAGAGCAATATTTAAAAATTGTCCCTATGTTGGGCCTTTGTACCACTTTTCTTTATGGCTTTGCCCAGATTCTTGTCCTGAGAAGTTAAGAGGTATGCTGCTGATCATTTCATCTGAGTGATGACTGAACAGTTAACAATTAAACAGCTGATAAGTGTCAGTGTTTATCCAGTGCACAACAAATTAAGGCACTGATGTCTCTGTGCATTCTTGGTAAGTTAGTTTGTCAAAACCTATAATCAATGAATCTGAGTAAAATCTTTGGACAAGGTTATCAATGCAAAAGAGCTCCATTTTGATCATAGTGTCATTATATTGCATATTTCTGAGCATAGATGTTTTCGTATAGGTTAAGAAGGGAGGTGATGATTAGTGATCAGCAGTATGGTTTCATGCCAGGAAAGAGCACTACAGATCGGATGTTTGAAAGTGTTGATGGAGAAGTACAGAGAAGGTCAGAAGAGTTGCATTGTGTCTTTGTGCATTTAGAGAAAGCATATGTCAGGGTGCTTAGAGAGTAGTTGTGGTATTGTATGAGGAAGTCGGGAGTGTCAGAGAAGTATGTAAGAGTGGTACAGGATATGTACAAGGGTAGTGTGATAGCGGTGAGGTCTGCGGTGGCAGTGACAGATGCGTTTAAGGTGGGGGTGGGATTACATCAAGGATCAGCTCTGAGCCCTTTCTTATTTGCAATGGTAATGGACAGGTTGACAGACGAGATCAGACAGGAGTCCCCGTGGACTATGATGTTTGCAGATGACATTGTGATCCATAGTGAGAGTAGGGAACAGGTGGAGGAGACCCTAGAGAGGTGAATATATGCTCTAGAGAGAAGAGGAATGAAGGTCAGCAGGACTAAGACAGAATATATGTGTGCGAATGAGAGGGAGGATAGAAGAATGGTGAGGATGCAGGGAGTAGAGGTGGTGAAGGTGGATGAGTTTAAGTACTTGGACTCAACAGTTCAGAGTAATGGTGAGTATGGAAGAGAGGTGAAGAAGAGAGTACAGGCAGGATGGAGTGGGTGGAGAAGAGTGTCAGGAGTGATTTGTGACAGACGAGTACGAGTAAGAGTGAAAAGGAAGGTCTACAAGAGGGTAGTGAGACCAGCTATGTTATATGGGTTGGAGACAGTGGCATTGACAAAAAGGCAGGAGTCAGAGCTTGATGTGGCAGAGTTGAAGATGTTAAAATTTGCACTGGGTGTGACGAGGATGGACAGGATTAGGAATAAGTATATTAGAGGGTCAGGCCAGGTTGGAAGTTTTGGAGACAAAGCCAGAGAGGCAAGATTACATTGGTTTGGACATGTGCTGAGGAGGGATGCAGAGTATATTGGGAAAAAGATGCTAAGGATGAAGCTGCCAGGTAACAGGAAAAGAAGAAGGCCTAAGATAAGGTTTATGGTTGTGGTGAGAGAGGACATGCAGGTGGTTGGTGTGACAGAGCAAGATGCAGAGGACAGGAAGAAATGGAAACAGTTGATCTGCTGTGGCGACCCCTAACAGGAGCAGCCGAAAGAAGAAGAAGAAGATGTTTTTGTATAACTAGAGCAAAGTCATTGATTTTTACAGCATGACCATCGTTTGCCTTAAAATTCATTCAGGAATGAAAATATGCTGATCAGTTAGCAACACTAAACTCCTGATTTGTATTTAAATTAGGTTTCATATAATTATGTTACAACGTTATGAAAAAATATTTTAACAAATACATCTGTTAGCTTTCATGCAATTACTTTCTGAGTTACTGAGTCAGTGGATAAATGAGTGAGTTAGTGAGTGAACAGAACATGGAAAAAATAAGTAATTATGCATTTCTATGAAAACATCCCCTAAATGCAATATTTCCTAATTAACTAGGTGTGAATGCCAAATTAGAAAATGAGACACAGTTTCTCTGCGCAAGCATCAGGAAAGAAAAACCAAAGTGCTTTGTTCAGACATGAAGATATTTTGTGTCAGCCTTTGATTTTTATTTACAGGGTTTGCAGCAGTTATTTCAGTAATATAGCAAAAAGGGAAAGAAATCATCTGCTGTCTCGAGGAAATGGAAAAAGTTGTTCATATTGGTTTCTGATGGTGCTGAAAAGTTGTACTGCACAGATAAAACAAAAGAATGCCTCTAGTTCCAGCTTGCTGAACAGTTTTCTAGTTTTATCTTAGAATATTCTTAAAGTGAGGAGAATAACTAAGTTCAATAATGTGTAGAAATATTAAGATATCACTGCACTTTGAGGCATGCAATCTTAGCCATGCAAAACAACTGTTTCCTTTAAGAAACAAGTTCAAACGAGGGCAATTCATGTTTATAATACTTGAAACATTGCCCCCATCTTTTAAGTCTTCATAAATGAGAAGCAATCCTTTATTTGCAGTCTTTTTCATAAGTGGTCACAAATCATAGAAATAACTGCATGAGTTGTTAAAAGACTGGAAAACATGAGAGATTTCTACTAGCATTAATTGTTTATCAATAACTCAGTTCATCATAAAGATTAACACTGTCTTTTGATGGTACCCTATGTTTTATCTGTTCTTTAAAGCAGGTTCCTCTTGAGTTGATGAAGTAAATCCTTACTTCTAGCATTTTTTTTTTTACTTTGGGAACACTAACAGCTGACTGCAACATCAGCCTTACAATCAATCAGTATGCTTTAATTCTTTATAATTTTGATTTCATAGGTATTTTCAGTTTCAGTGTTAAGAGGACATAAGGCACAGGCAATAGCAAAGACAATGAGGTTCACTTTATTTGCCTTTATAAAAGTTTGCATTTTATACATCTTTGATTTTGAATTGTTGAGATCAAATCCTCAATGCCAAATCTCCCCATTTTGTTGATTTGTTTTGGAACTCACTGCTGGTGCAGCTTCAAAGTGTGTGTGTTGGCAATGATTCCTTTTTCTTTCAGAATTTCACCTTCTTCAAAGTTTGTGCAAACATAGAGTTGGAACATATAAGTCTGGGGATGCAGTGGAAGTTCCACCTCTGCAGAAAAATACTTAATTTAGAATTTTCAATGGAGCTGATTTCTTAATGAGTTGAACTCTGTGAAATGAGACCTTATTGGGCTGACCATCATGGACACATTTGTGAAGCAACAAATTTACATGGAGTTATATGCTGAAGTACAAAATGTATCCCTATTTATTCACTCCCATGGGAAACCGCGCCCGCAGACTGTATTTTCCTTTAATCACGTTTGTATTCTATAATGGTCCTTCCCTCTGTATATGTGTAACTACTTCTAAAGGAACAGATGTGTTAAGTAGGTAAGTGAATATTCATTCAGTTTTACAAAAGGGCTTACCTATTACAATGTATGCAGTGCTATTGTGATGTAAATGCCTTCATATTATCTGATTCAGTGGCTGGGTGCAGTAAAACAATGATATACTTTTTTATTTCAAAGGAAACATATGTTTCTTAAAATTTGTACTGTAGCTAGGTTGGTAGAATGACAGATTGTAACTAAAGAAATTAAATGGGCTTATTTTGAAACACTGAGAATTTAAAATAGTATTTTTGTTGCAATTATCTATTAAGAATCAACCATAAGCAATGGATTTTATTAGTATATTTCACTGTCACGTATGTGTACTGCCCTTTTTCCAATGATGAGCCACCCCAGAAAATGGTTTCTTTCCCCTTAACATTCTTCTATCCCCCTCCCCATTACTTTTTTTTTTTTTTTTTTTGTGCAGAGGCATGATCAAAATGTTTTCATTGCCTGTGTGGCCTTTTTTGAAATCATAAGCTTAGGATCAGTGCATTGATTTAGAGAGATATGTGGATGAATATCTATAGTCACAAACATTGTAATGACAATATAGTTTAATTAATTTTGAATTTTTTAACAATATGTGTACCTTTAATTTTAAAGTCATCAAGTCAAATTAATGTATGACTCAGGTTTACAATGATTTTGTTAATTATAATAACTGCTTCAGGTCTGTAGATTAAATTAGAGCAGTATAGTCTTTAAAAATTAAATCAAATGGAATTAATTAAGTCCTTTGTAAGTATTCATTGTGTTCCTCTAAAATTTTACTTTAATTAAAATTTGCAATTTCATTACATTTGTAATTTAAAATGAACTGATAAATACCTTTTTTATCTTTTAACACACACACACACACACACACACACACACACACACACACACACACACACACACACACACACACACCTTTAGCTTTTCTATTAACTTTGTTTCATTAGTAATGTAATCTGATTTCTAAACACGTACTTTGACAAAGGGGAAACATCAGCGGTTAATGAAAATGCCTTTATTGCATGCAATCTTACCAATTTCTTTAAAGTAAGAACTTACTATACATTGCTTTTGGCATGCAAAAGGTAATCACAAAAGCTCTAGCTGTCACTTTAGTATTCTCAGCATCATTTCCTTCAGTTAACTCTATAGGTTTACTTCATCTATTTCTGGCTTATGCTGGTTAAGTGTGCATTTATTTACAAGTCATTTTGTCATAATAAGCTCTATACATATCGTCCAATGAAATAAGAAACTTCTGATTTTCAGCAGTCTACCACAGACCAGACTTCATCTGTTTTCACACTCTTTCCCATTCCTATATGCCTCTTCAGCATTCTTTCCTGAGCTCAGCCAAACCTTATCAAATTTCAGAAAGTCTATTCCATTGGCAAAATGCGCTGGCCTGACAAACATGCCATTCTTAAGGTTCAGACCTGGCAAGCTGTGTCAGGTGTTACTAATTAACATAAACCAGGGGAACTAATATGTAGATATGAAAACAAAGTACACCTGGAAAAGAGGATCAAAGGACTATTGAGTTCAAATCAAATACTAACTTCCACGTTGGAAGTAGAATAGCTTTATTATAAATAAGCATATAAATGGAGTAAGAAAATATTAAAAAGATATCCAGCAGAAACAGGATAAAAATAGTATATTTAAAGCATGTGTCTGAGCTTATTGTTCATGACCACCATTGTACAACCTGCCCATTAGTCCCACTGTGAAGCTCACCTGTCCTAGGATATCATTTTGCACTATGTTATTACCAATTAATGAAGAGGCTTTACAATAAATAAATAAATAAATTAAAACAAAATGTTTTGAAATATTGAATGGTCAATGATAAGACCAAGGAAAGGAAAGTAAGTGGTCAGGGTTATAGCTAAAACATAATACAGGTGCTCAGTTGGTCAAGAAAGGAAAACAAACTAGTAGCAAGGCTAAGTGGAGATATGTTGGCAGGAAAAGGCTGTGAAAAAACAAAGTTCCTAAGTTACTTCTATTTAGATTTTACCAAACTCTTTCATATAAAGTGCACAGGAGCATGACAGAAGCAAAATGAGGAAAATGTGTGAACGAAATGCCTTCTTGAAAGAGGATATAAGGCAATATAACCTGGATGAGATTCAGTACAGACAGGGAAAGGAAGGCAGAACTAAAGACAATGTTACCTTTTGCAAAAGATGAGACACGCTGTTTCATATATCTTATTAAAGGAAACATTTCTAGCTGCTTGAAACTGATACAAAGCTCAGTCCTAATGGGTGCTTAGGACTGCCTCATTTTCTTTCTACCCGGACACCTCGCACCGTGGATGCAGCCTTATCTGTTTTTTAAGTAAATAATGCAAGGACTTTTGTACTGAAAAATAGAAAAGTTCAGATTTTGGCCACCAAAAACATAATTTAAGACACTGACTGTAAGCAATGAAGCCATCATTTTGTTTGAAACAGTTGAACAGACTAGATGTAAGTGATGACCTCTGAGCACTGTATGCTTAAATGGCTTCATTTGTCCAGAGCAGACAACATATCCACATTCTTACCTTACAGTGCATTTTAATTCAAATCCAATGGAAGCTAGTCCCTATGGCAGCTGTGATTCTGCAAAGCTTTATATTATCCTAAGACATGTTTTGTCCTGTTACCCACCAGCATAATGGCTACTGTAAAGAAAAGTATTAGACAGGGTCAGGCATAAGGCAAGAATATCCTCCATGAAATATCTCAACTCTCGAGTTGCTGCTTTCTTCCCAAAGTCTAAAGAAGTTAATGCATTAATTAAATTAAATACATTCCTAATCTGATAAGTTAGACTTATCAGGCTTTGTAGTTCAGTGGGTAGCACATTGACTTTTGATGCTGAAAGATCATACCTCTATTGGTTCTGTTCCCACAGTAGGCAGGTTGATTAATATTTCAATATTGCCACTGCAGTGCAGCATGGAGTTGGGGGTGTTGCACTCGTGATTGTGCCAGTCTCTAAACAAGATGTTAAACAAAGGCAACATTTGCTGGAATTGGTTGCAGATCAGGTGGATGTAAAGAAACGTATTGAAAAGATTAAAGGATCCTTTATATAAAATTATAAAAAATAAATAACATCCAAAGGTTTTCAAACAAAATCAAGGTAATAGCAAAAGAAAAAAAAATGAACAATGGTAAATAATTAATTTCCCATTCTTGTACATAAACAGAATTTTATTTTGTGTAGAATTTTTGTCAAACAACACATCTTATTAAATAATCTCTCTTTGTATTCTTTTAACTATATAAACCAAATAGCAGAGAAAATTACTCTGTTGTCTCCAGATCTTATAATAGATATTGATACACTTTTAATTTCCTCAAATGAGAATTACTTGTATAACACACACCCCAAAATTTGACAATTAGGACGTAAGTCTCCTAATTCCTCCTCTTATTCTATCCTATTGGTTTTTCATCTAGATTGTATAGTCCATGATACACAGAAAACTAGGTCTATAGTTGTTCATGTCTTGTTTGTAAACATTTTCTATAAACAATGATGACAGTCCATACGATGCAATAACATTGAACCCGTAATGTGAATTATTCATTCAAAACGTCAAAAATACAGTTTCAGGCATATCACTCATGGAAATATAAAAACAATGCCGAGTCCAGTCTCTACCTCCATTATCAAAAAACACTCCTTCAGAAAGTAAAACTTGCTGTTTTTACATTAAGACTGACACAGTTGCAATAGCATACTCATCTCCATCCTAATAAGATGTTCAGTAAATGAAAACTATACTCCGCTACTGTGGAAAAAGTCCTTCATCATACACATGCATAAGGGTGTTTCCTTCAGTGAGCTCTCCAGCTAGGGACCCATTGCTATTATGTCACCTTTTTTAAAATAAAAAGTGTACTCGTTCCCAGCTTCTTAAATTCATTTTACAACACAGTCTTCTTTCTCCACCTTAAAACATCTTCAGATTGCATCAACTACAGCCTTACTCCATTTCATCAGTACTGTTACCCTGAATAGAAATTCTGATAACCTTGCATTCACCCTCTGCCTAGATGTAATTTCAAGTCTTCAGTACTTTCATTCACCAAAAACTCCCAGTTAAATTTTCTTCTTTAGGCCTCACTGACTCCACTCTTCTTTGATTCCACAGCTATTTGACAAACAGGCAACAAGCTGTTAAATGGGATGATGACTATTCCTCCTTCTCATCTATATTCCTTGGTGTGCGTCACTGTTTAACGTGTTTGTAAATTACTTACATGCTTCATCCAGGTGTGCTACAATAGTAAAATACTCTGATGCCTCTACATTTATATGTACTGCTAAAGATTTCTTCACTGTCCAACAATATATGCAACAATCTTTCTCTTTGATTGAAACCTAACTGGAAAACTCCAAACTAAGTCTCAATGCCAAGTAACCAAAACAGTTGTTATGTACCCACAAGCAATACGTCATTCAAAAAGAACTATTCTCTATAACATCTAGGAACAATACAAAAATTGAACAGGTAATACAAACCAAACTGCTAAGAGTTATTATACAGACCCAACTGAAATTTGACCATCATATTCTGCAATTAGCAAAAAATGCTAAGCCTTTCCTCTTAGATACAGCCAGGAAAAGCATTGCCTCCTCAGATCTACTCCCAATCCTGCTATATGCCTTCCCAGTTCTGACCAATGTAAACTCCTCAGTAACCCATAAACAACAGCAATGATATAATGAAGTTGTGAAATTTGCCACTAATGTACTCCTTAGAGCATACCTCTGCTCATCCCTCAAAGACCTTAACTACCTAGAGTTCCCACATATACGTACCTATACAAAACTAATGATAATTCATTAACTATCAATAAACCAAAGCAATGCTGAAGCCTTGAATCACACATTCAGTCATATACCCCTAAGAGAAATCTTTGTTCTGGGGATAAAGTGATAATTCAAATATCTAAATCTAAAAATAAAGATGCAAACAGTGTGACTAGGGAATGAAACTCTTAAAGTGAAAACCTAAACTCCTTCAAAATGTAAGCAACATCTTATGCAAATGTGTCCCTGCTATTGTGAAAGTCCTGGTTAAGAATATAGGCAAAAAAATGCTTTGCACTTCACTGTGCATCATATCCTGTGTATTGGAACCTATATTTTTTCCTGAATATTCAATGCAATATCATTCTATGTCTTGTAATCTGAATATTATGTGATTTTATTTCTGAATACCCTATGTTTTACTATCGTTTGTATGCATGCTGTTAGATTATTATTATTTGTGTTATTATTCTCAGAACATCTAAGCATCCTATGTAATGCTGTGTAATGTGTCTATCAGAGTAAATGAGTTGCACTGTATAATGTATTCAGTGTAATTTGCTGGAGTCTGAGCCTTTGTTGAAAAGGGGTCTCTGCCTTGTTGGACTTTCCCAGTCAACAAATGCAATCAATCAATATATACATTATTCAGATTATATCATTTCTTTTCATATAATATATATTCAGTTCTATATTTGCCATTAAATCCTGCATGCCAATTGGTAAAGGATACATAAAAATACTTCATATTTAACTGCTCTACCCATAATGTTTTCATTTTGCTATGTCAGATTTTCTCCTTCACCCATTTAGCTGTTAATATTTTTAAGTCCTTCATTACTATCCCCTTCCCATAAAAGGAGTCTGTAATCTACTGTAATCTACACTATACCTAAAGAAATACACTCTTCTCTCTCTGCCTTTTCTGATATCCCCTACTTCTACTTGTAAATATGTACATATGTATAAAGATATATAACAGCAACTGATAATCTTGACAAAGGTAAAACAATTTAAAAACTTACTTTCATGGAGAACTGTATTACAAACAAATCTTCAAGTAGCACCTTATTCACATTCATGGCTAGTTGTGTTTCTCCTCTAAAGGTTTGTCAACATGTCTACATTGTTTATTCTATACAACTCTTTTTATACTATTGTACTGTACTATTGTATTGTATTTGTATCGTTTTATTGTATTGTATATTAGAATATAAAGCTTTTCTCTCCAGGCCTCTGCTGAAAGTGGGTTACCCACTCAGTCGGACTTTCCCAGTAACCAAATTTCAACCAATATAAATAAACAAGTACAGCAAAACTCCCTTCTTTATCAGCAAAACTCATCTGTAAAGCACAATGCAAAGAAATGCCAGTCATGTTTTCCCTCCTGACACTTTTTGTAGTGTCTGAGAAGATATGAAGGCTAGATCCATCAGGCACACCCTCTATAATTTGTATACATTTCATCTTGATATAAGTGCACATCATCTAAGTTCCATACCAATTATCACATCTTTGGCTGTCTTGATGTTTGTATGTCTTATAGTGTAATTAAAGTCAGCTGCTATCACAACTAGTAAACGCATTTCTATCCATGTACTTACATCCTCCAGTAAGCTACATATGTCCTCACATTTTATACTGGCACATAATGTAATTTTATAATGTGTTTAACCATTGCATTTACCACTAATCTGCTTCCTGTTCATATCATCACAAAATCATTAGTTTTAACGGCATGCTTCTTTTAAATTAAATCAATGCCTTGACAGGTCTCAGTCCCAGCCATCCAAAGAATACCTTCACCCACACAATCTAGTAAACTGCTGTCTTTCACGAAAAAAAACACAATCAAGTATCCAAGGGAATTATAAAACCATAATGTTCTGTTTTCACCATTGTAATACTGTAATTTATCAACATTCACCCTTAATGTTATTGATATTTATAGGTAAAACAGAAAAAAAATATTTTTATTTTATTCCTTCTACATACGCCTTTAAGCTTTATTTTCATTTGTGAACTCTGACACCTATAGTAACAATTTATTTTCCCCATCTTCTCCTTATCCTCAGTTCACAGGTTCCCTTTTTCCTCAGTTTCTGCAGGGTTCTGCATACTGTCACCTCGAAATTCTTCTAAAACATTATTTAATGCATTCCAGGTAACTGCACACTTATCTTACTGTGTTTTCTACCCTAGGAGAACCCTACTAACATCTTTGTTATGGTGCTCTATTTGGACCCTTTCCAACTTCCCCTTCTAAACTTCCTCTAGCCATAGACAATCAAACCACATGTCCTTTTTTACCACACTTAGAGCACTGCAATATAAATTACTTAACTAATTCCCTGCAATGGAACTGTTTGAGTTTGAAATCTAACTCACAGTTGGCATGTTCTGAGCCTTTAAAAATATCCTGATGTTGTCACCTCACTGAACAAATGTGCATATCTATAGAACCATAAACGATACTAGAAAAAAATAATTGGCAAGCTATTCCGCACAAAGTGACCTTTACGATAACTGCATTCATTCAATCCTAGGTCTTAAACTGGACTATATAAGTCACAATAACAACAGCAAATACGAATTATGTAATGCTGCATAAACACCCTATAATATCTCAGTAACCATTCAAGCAGCACACATACCGTCCTCAACATTTTATTCATACTGATGTGAGTTTCCATATAAGGCTAAGCAGGTTTGAATATGTCTTATGATTTTTGAGATATTTAGAGAAATATTATGATGAACACATTAACACCACTGTTAAAAATGTCAACAAAAAAATTGGGACACTCTACAGAATTAAACCTTTTCTTACCCCTGAAACTAGAAAGACCATTGCACAGACACACCTGATCTCCACCCTCTTTTATGCCTCACCCATCTATACCAACTTATCCAAAAGTAACACTACCAAACTCTCCATCTGCTACAATAGTATAGCCAGATTCATTACTGCTACTCCCCTAAGAACTCATCATTGTCTTAATCTCAAACAACTAGATTGGTTAGAGCTAAATAACCAGTTATTCTATCAACAACTACTTATCATTCATAAGACCCTTCACTACCCTGAGGTTACTCCCAGCCTTTCAAAAATGATTATACCATATAGAAACCTAGCCACACTCCGTTCTGCAAATCGACTACTAGTATCACTACCTAAATCAAATAATAAAGCTGGTGATTCATTACTTGCAAACTCAATAGGAAAATCTGGAATCAACTCCCTCAAGGAATAACTAATCTAACCTCTACCTCTCTTTTCAAAAAACATATTAAAGAACATCTCAAAACAAAATGGATATGTCCATGTGCTAATCCTGACTAAAATAATGTCCACACTCTCCCAGCTCTTCCACCCTACCCCTCCTGACTTAACTCCTCTATAAACTATCAGGAGTTTTGAGAGTTATTATCTAAGAATTGGGCTTTTTACCAGTTAAATTTGTTCTGTCTGTATCCTGTGTTACTGTTATATCTTTTATATAGTCTAATATAGTTGTATATAGTATAAGTTTACTTCCTATTATGAGTATTTGTTTTGTATTTGAAATTTTTTTTCTTTTTTTTCTAGCTTATATTTTGACTAATATTATGCCTAACATGATAAATTGTTGTGTATTTACCTGTAATTGGAGCTTTTCTCCCCGGGCCTCTACTGAAAACGGATATTATGTCCAGTTGGACTAGCCCGGTCAACAAATGTAAAATAAATAAAAAATAAATATGAAATTTATTACAATACAAATAAATAGCATACAAATAATATTCAATACCCTTTCATTTGCCTCAGACAGAGCTCAAATATCAAAACTGTTTTGTTTGCCATTGTGTAAGTTTTAAAATGAAATTTCTGATACCTTGTATGTAGCATGGTTTTGGAATTAGTAATGCAAATAAGAGCAAGCAATATTTGGCACCTAGAGGCATCAGTAGGATGTAACAGCAGAAATACCACCAGGCTGCAATGAGTTAATTGTTTACTCTTTATACCTTTATCCCCAAATTTATTGTATCTTTTAAAGGGACATACATTTACCAGGTGGTCCAAATTCCCACAAAGAAAGCATGTCTAGTTTGGCGTTGATAATGTAAAACCCATCTAACATGATTTTAACACAAACATTTTGCAAGTGGAAAATATTCTATATAACATTCAGTGTTATCCCTACTTCTCAGCTTTCATTCCAAATAACCCACCATAACATTTTTATATCATAAACAAGCTTTCTTTTTCAACATATACATTTATATCTGTATATTCAGCATCAATTTTTTTGCTTATAAACCTCTTAGTCCTTTTTTTTTTTTTTTACCAAAATGGTCTACAAATTTAAATGCCAGTTCATGTTTTTCAAAATGTATGCCAACAGACTTTCATTTTCCCTTTGAACAATCGCATGCCAGTCCATAGAGAGAAAGCCAAATGGCTTATCAGTATAATCCCACAGACTATATCTGTACATTTCTTGCCAATTTCTTCCTTTGATATGAATTACAGGTTTAGTCTAATGTGAAAAATCAGATTTCTTTCTGGAAGTACTAGCTCCTGCTGGAATACTTGCATATGTTTTGATTTATTTAATGGTTGACTCTCTGCCTCTGTTTCTTTTCGGTTTCTATCCCAACCTCTTGGTGTTCCACATCACGTGCTTCATCATCCAACTCCAGTGCATGTGTGCGACGTATAGTTTATTATGACACACCATAAATCTGTTCTGTAAACTACTCTTCCATTAAATTATCCTGATATACAGCAAGCACATCCAATGGCTACTCTGACATCATTGACACCAAAACTTCATCATGTAATCTTCCTGACTGCAATGTGAAATTCTCAACCATTTTACCAGGTTTTTCATTTGAAGTTACTATTTCCTTACTATGTGTAGATTCAGCCCCCACTGTGCCTGTCCTCACCACCATCTTGGACTACACACTGAAAAGAGTAGGGGAAGTCTGAGAGTGCCCTTGCCTAATTTCCCTTGGTCAGTAAAAATGCCATCTTGGATCTCCCCCTTGGAAACAGGCAATTGGCCTAGTCAGACTAACCCAATGAACAAAGTGTAAATAAATAAATACAATAAAAGAAAATAACTACACGTTTTCCTTTGCTTCAGATGTCTGTATTCATTTACTAGCTGGTTAGATCCATGAAATATCTGTTCATCTTTTAAGGCACTGCTCTGAAGCACAACTGGATAAATGACTTGCTAAGAGTTAGGAAGTCTGCAATTTGGTACTGAATAAGTAAAAATGAAGGCAACAAAATAAATAGTGCTATTAGCTCATAGCCTTAATGATTTCAACTAACCTGCAAGACATTGCTGTCTAGTTGAATTTATCTACTGCTTTATGGTGATTGCTGAAGCCTTGATTCCCAATAGTTGTAAAACAAAGGATACTGTCCTTTGAATTATTATGACTTTGTTCACTGTTCAAGTTGTACTCCATGACCTAGGCCATAAGTAGTAAAAAATACATAATGTATAGTGCACACTTGAAAGTGGAAATGAACAGAATTTCTATTCTACTGTAAGTAAGTAGTAAAGGATAAGCAGTGTCCAGTATTTTTTCTTCTTAAAATGGAAAAAAAAACATTAAATTAATGAGAAAGTGGATTATTTTCCTCTTGTAATGCCAGTGGCATCCACTGATAAAATATAACAACTGTAGTTTCTGAAATGAATAGCCAATTGCAGTCTAAACAGTAATAAGTAAATTGAAGTCTGCATTTTGTGCTAAAAATTAAAATGGAAACTGAATGCAAGAAGTTTCATAACAGCTGATACTGAATTTTCTAGCTGGATATTGGCCTTTAGTAATATTAGATTTTGCCTTGACTCATAGCACTCTGGGTAGGAATTCTTATCAGGTGGCATTAAATTAATAGGCAATCATGACTCTGTACTTGAACATAATTAGATCATTTATGACAATAATTAAGTCAGTTGAATGAAGTACAGAAGAAAAATGCCTTCTGTAAGCTTATCATTTTTGAATGAGTTGTCTTGATGATTAGCAGTAACTGTGCCTCAGAAATTGAACACTGCATTTATAGCACCTAAGATGGCCTTCTTGTTGCAGTGGACAATGAAATAATGTCCTGACTAGATTAGTCCAGAAGATATGCATTTTAATTGTAAGTCAGGTGGCATGTCAATAATAATTTTAAACATTACAATGGATAGTATAGTATTTCAAGCACTGTTTACTACAGATGCCGCTGCCCATTTCATTTGTGCAGAAGGCTTTCACTTCTTGATTTGTTTTTGATATATTTTTTATCTGTTGTCCCCTTTTATAACTGTTAAGCCTCCACCACCTATTGGCCTATTTATTGCTGCATATTCTGTATAGTAAAATAGATGCAAGGACCAAGGACCATGGTCTTCATCCAATAGAGAAAGGGAGTTTTTTTAAATGATTCTAGCAGACACCCCTCCCCATGGACAGATGATACAGTGCAGTGTGGATAAATGAAACAAGTAATTTGTATGCATTCTTACTCTTGAGATGTGCTCAGTATAAGTCCTCACTGCAGAAGGTGTAAAATTTTCTGGGCTTTCACTGACATTGCACTTCTGTAACAAAACTCTGCCAATCCTGTTACCCCCCCCCCCCCCCGACATGCTCACACAAATTTCTGTGTGAAATCATGTCAGGCAAAGCATTCCCTTCCCATGAAACCCTTCTTTCACCTGCACTGTTACTAGTATCTGGGTCATTTTGGGAATCCACCCATCCATACTCATAGGTTCATAGGTGTTTACTAGACTAACAAACACAAAGGGCCTTTTAAGCCTAGCCATGCATCCCAAATCTCTGACAACTTCAGATATCCTTAATAAGTATAAGTAGGGGCTTGGGGACTAAAACATTTACAATCAGGGCCCGGGGATATGAACCATTTACAAGCTGCCTGTGTCCATTAGAGACATGTTCCTGTCCCTCTACTCAGTCTCCTACAGACTCCTCAGAGGTGACCTTTGTCTAGCATACAAAACAATCTCAGACCCTGCCCTGATGGGAATGCTGCATATCCACAAGTCAAGCTCCACTCAAGTAACCTGCACGCGCAACCTCAACCTGGTCTGTGACATCAATAGCACTTCTTGGCGGGAAAGATTTATGTCCCAGAGACTCCCTCTTTTGTGGAATAGACTCCCTCTTGAGATAGATTTGTGCCCCAGAGACTTCCTCTTTTGTAGAATGGACTCCTTCTCCACATCAAAAAGAATACCTCATTAACCCTTTTTAAGCGCAACCTGGATAACTGGACGGGGAACAGAAAATGCATCCCTGGGATTCCACCCGTGTCCCTGCTGGACAATGACATAGGATGCTGACTTGTTGTCACATGGGCTAAATTCTTTCTCTAGGCTTATAAGGGCCTCAGGGCCAATAGCCTAGTAACTTCCTATGATCCTATGATATAGGTGCCAAACCAGGGATAAATTTCCTGCTCCCCATCCAGTTGTCCAAGTTACACTTGAATTGGTTTCAGGAGGAACTCTACTAAACATGGATGGGGAGCCTATACCAGAAAAGAGATAGTCTCTGGTATACATACCTGTCTCTCCAGTAGATCATATTTGTATCACAGGCAACGATTAAGTCTTTAGAATGAGAAATTCTGGTGCTGTTTGTTTTGTGGATATGCAGGAGGTCCATCAGAGTGGGGTCTGACAATGCCCTGTATTTCAGGCATAGATCTCCCATCAACAGCCTGTAGGAGACAGAATACAGGGATAGTGCCCCGAGGAGGCCTGCATAAGACATGTTACATGCCTTATATTCTTTTAGTGAGAAACCTCTGTGGATGCCCCAATTGTTGAATATGCCTGGTTAGGTACATTACAAAGGGAGCACTGTACTCATTGATTGGTCTGAAAATGGTCTCTTGAATGTCAACCAAGTGAACACATACGCACACACACATACACACACACACACACACACACACACACACACACACACACACACACACACACACACACACACACACACACACGCACACGCACGCACACACACACACACACACACACACACACACACACACACACACACACACACACACACACACACACACTAGCTGACCTCAGTGAGAGTAAAATCCCTACCTAACTATTTAAAGAGCACAGTGCTTAATGCACATGCCAAAGGGGAAGTCTTATTAGTCACATCAGGTTCTTGTAGTAGTCATAGCTTCTCACTCATTGATAATTAGATGCATATTTATCAGAGAAAGTTCAATTCAAATAGAATTTCTGGGGTGCTTAGAAATATACCTCCTGCAGACTTTTTAACTTTCTGAAAGTCCTTTACTTTGTAAAACATATTTTAATTTAGAGATATGCAGACAACAGTAAGTAAACAGAAATATAAGAGGAAACACAATATTCCATGTACTTAGAGAGTAAACAGTGATTCACAAACATCATCTGTAGTCATATAAATGCAGAATGTATTTTGTTCATTGTATGTAAATTAGGATGATTTTTTTATGAATTTATTGGGTAAACCCACTGGACACAAATGTCCTGTTTTTAGGAGGTCACACTGGAACACTGTCTGTTTAAGAGACTTGTTCAGGATCACACCACAAGCAAATGGAGGTGGAAGAAGTATAACATAAGGTGGGGACTGCCTGCATGTAATGCACTGTTCCAGACATGAGGTTAATGCAGTTTCATATGCTTGAGCTGAAGTTTCTTTAGGTTAAAGCTGAGATGTTATTTATTAATGGAGGCAGGGGATGTAGATTCTAGCAAACAAAACTAAGCTGTATCACTGCTAGCCACTGGCTCTGCATTCAGTTTGAATCATAAAGCAAGATAGCCAATGTAAAGTGATGTCGGAGATGATTGAACATGTATTGTGTACACTGGTACAACAGGCTACATTGAGAATGTAGTGCTCTTTTGCTCCTCATAGAAAACTACAACTGTCTTTCTGCTTTATGACATTTGTTTTAGTCAGGAATGTTTGCTCAGGTTGTTTTGGCCACCAAGAATAATCTTAAAGCAAAAAGAAAAATACTGGCTTTCACCCTTTAAAATGTGTTTTTCATAAAAATCACAATGATGTTTGGAATCAGTCAGTATTCATTTAAAGACAACTCTTTCAAAAAACTGAAAATTATGATTTTTATTCATGCCTTGGTCTTCTATGGACTACCAGTGCTGATGTATCACTTGAAGGCATTATTATCAAGATTATTATCATTTTTTTTTTAGTTGTCACAGTCACAAATGGGCAGTTTGGAGGACCACCTGCATCTCATTACCACTTTTGTAGAATGTTAGAGTAAACTGGAAAACTCAACAAAACCTCATGAGGACACAGGGATGATATACTGAGGCTTTACTGAATGTACCCCTGCCGAGAACTGAACTCAAGAAACAAATGCTGCTGAGTAGGAAAACTTTTACACTATAAGCCACACTATCACACAGTGTGCTCATAGCCTTTCCTTATAGAACAAAGCAGTGATTCTGAATTGTTTCTGTCATTTCTCTTCAAAAAGTTCAATAAAATTCTAATATAACTCACACAATTAGGATCCAGCTGTAGGAAGGACACCATGGACACTTGGAATGCAGAGTCTGTGGTGTCCTTCCTACAGCTGGATCCTAATTGTGTGGCTCACTCCTCTGCAACATTTTTACCTGTTACTACTGTGAGTTTGTGATTTAGTTTAGTGTTATGGAAAAGGCATCTTCAAAATGTTAAATTAGTATTCATTTGCTTTCATTTTAAATGGTAACACCTGCCTAATCAGATATCTATACCAGTTTTAAATATCCTTACAAGAAAGAGTTTTTTTTTTGTACTTGTCAATGTTAGTAAAAACTAAGAGAAAATTCTAGCTAGGCTAGAATTTCCACTGAGTAACCCCTCGATCCTCCTGTATTAGAGGCACATGGGATATATTCAAATGACCCTTATGAACATCAGGTGTTTCAGCTATATGGTGGTTCTGAATGCCCATGACTTTTTTCTTACTGGACAAATTCAGGCCAATAAAGCCAAAGCCCACTAGCTGTGGACATGAAAGAAAAATGTAATGGGCATTCAGAATCGCCATATAGCTGAAACACCTGATGTGCATAAGGGTCATTTGCATAGGGTCTGTATTAGCATGTCGACAGGGCTCATCATCAAACGCCCTTACGTTGACACATATAAAATGAAATCCCCAAATCTTAAAGGCCACAATAGGAAATTTTTTCCTAGGGAAAAAAAATTGCTGGGCCAACAGCAAACAAACCAAACCAACAGACAAAATAAAGTGGGGGGCTTTACCACCCACACACCCCCAATGTGGGGAGCTGTGCCCCCCCACATCCTCCTCCTTAAATATACCAACTCCAAGATCGCACTACAGTGCAGAAAATGGCAAATTCCTGACGACAGCGCAGTGATTTTTTTTCCCTGGAAAAAAATCGCTATTGTGGCCGTTCGAGATTTTGGCATTTTGTTTTATATGTGTTGATGTAAGTGCTTACCATGAAAAGCCCTGTTGACATGCTAATATAGACCCATTTGCATATATCCCGTGTGCCTCTAATAGAATTCTAGTTAGGCTACAATTTTCTCGTAGTTTTTACTAATTAGTTTTTCTATGTGACCTTTCCACTCATTGTTTTACTTGTCAGTGTTAGGTATCAGCTGGATTTCTAATGAATATTTCCACTAATTATGTCTGAAAAAATATATAAAAAAAAAAAAAATGTGAATTGGCACCATGTTTCCAAGTAAATAATTCCTCTTCAAACTTTAAAATCATGTTCATCCGTCCTCTCTACAGTAAATTGTAAGTAACATAATTAGTATTAGTAACCATTGTGGATGCAGTTCTTCCTTACTGGTTCCATTTTTTCAATGTACCTTTGTGATTGCAGATGTTTTGAAGATCAGAAAGTTGAAGTGACATTGCGTCTGTTGTATATCACAGCAATATGCAGAGAGGATCCAGAACTGGGACAAGACAAGAAGTAGCAGTAGATACAGAAATCATAACTGTTTCATATGTGGTATTACCTACAGTTATTTTAAAGGGAATAAAGTGCAGTTCACAATGAGAGACAAAAAATAAGGAAGAGGGACACTTGAATGGACCTGTCCTTTTATTAGCATTAGTGTATCAGTGTCAGTAGTTTGCAAGTTGCATATTCACATTTGATGCCAGGAAGTACAGAAGACTCTAACACCCATTGCTTGGATTTATATTGCAACACTGATGTTTTACTGTAACCCAGATGATTTTTGCACTTTTTTAAATGCCAGAAACATGTTATACTCCAGCCTCATATATCTGCATTAGTAAATTAGAAGGATGTTCAGGATCCCGTGCATTGTTCAATAACAGCAGGGTAGATGTTGCCCCCTGCACACCAGCATCTTGAATCTTCTTTGTCTTTTCCTCTTCTACCCCCCCCCCCCAGTTGCATAACTTGCTTATTATCCTGTTGCCAATAAATCTGAGCATCTTGTTGTAAATATCTCCCCAAATTCATCTTTTCCCATAATAATACTCTACTTTCAGGGATTAATCCAAAACTAGTCTACTTGTCATTTACCAATTTTATTGATGGTTGCAGCTGTTATAGCCCCCTATAGACATTATGTTGGAGGTAGTTGCCCACTCCTCTGAATTTCATACCTTTTGAGCAGATATGCTGAGATGTCAGTACTCATTTAGTATCAGCATAATGCCACATGTACAACTAAACAATATGTGGTAAAACTCCCATGTTAGCAAAATCAGTAAGAAAAAGAAAAAAAAGCTCCTGGCCATCTATGAAAGCTGTGCACATGAAAGGAATCAAATCCAGTAAGTAATTCTCTCAAAGTTAATATTAAGAAATGTAAGACTACATACAAATATTGCGTAGATAACTCAGATGACAACCATATGGGTTTCTTCAGCTATATTTAGGAAGTTCAGAAATAAGCAACATTTCTGTGATAATCTTCTCTCTAATGCTAACTTTTCTCTGAGCTTAAGGATATTGCTGACATTCTCTGAGCTAAATTATCTTTCAGACTTCACCCGCTCTCCCTGCCCCATTCACCATAATGCCTCTCCTCTTGAATTACTCAGGCCTACTTCTTTCAGCCTACTTCTTTCACCATTTTCCAGTGCTAGAAATACCAATTACATTTCAACTGTGACAATCCCTGGATGTTTGAAGCACAAAGTTTCACCCTGGAAAATCCCTTCAGCTTGTTACATCCCCTAGATGTGGGAAACAACTCTTGTGATGTCCTTACATTAAGGTGGTCCCCCTACTCACTCTGGGACTTATTAGTCACAATAATATAATTTGCAAGATTGTGGAAGTACGATCATAGGAAGTTATTAGGCTAATGACCCTAGGGTCCTTACAAACCTAGCCAATTTCTGCCCTTATTTCCTCAATCAGCACCCATTGTCCCTATCCAGGAGGGGCACAGGTGGAACTCCCAGGGTGAATTTCTAGCTACCCTTCCAATTGTCCAGACTGCATTTGAAGAGGGCCAATGAGGTTTTCTGTTTGACATGAAGTGGGAGTCTGTTCCAAACATGTGGTAACCTCTGAGAGACAAATCTGAACCTCCAACAGGTTCTATTAATGTCACATACCAGATTAAGGTCTTTAAAATGAGTAACCTATGTACCTTTTTGCTTACAGATATGCAGCATTTCCAATAAAGCAGGGCCAAAGATTGCCTTATATGCAAGGCAGAGATCACCTCTGAGTAGTCTGTATGAAACAAAATAAAGTGACAGTGACTTCAGATACTGAATACCTTGAATTTTCCTTGTGAGGAACCTTTGTGGTTTCTTCAGTTGCTTCAGGTGCTTGGAAAGGTACATACCAAAAAGGGGCATTGTACTCAGTTATTGGCCTGATGAGGGAAGAGTACACAGAGGTTATAACTTCTTTTTTTCCTGAAGGCAATGCCCTTACCTATGAGATGAGCAGTATGGAATGCCCTTTTTTCCACTGTGGAGACATGATGGTCAAAGGTAAGGTTGCTGTCAACCTATATGCCCAGGTCTCTCAGCACTGAATGTGAACTTAAGGTGTTGCTATTGATGTGGTAGTTAGCTGGAACATTGCTCTAACTAAAAGGGATGATAATACAATTCTTTGCATTCAGTTTAAGGCCATAACTTTGGCACCAATCATCTGTTTATGTAAGACCCTGTTGTAAGTTGTTAACATTATTTGAAGATTCTACGATAGCTCCCAGTTTTATAGTTATCAGAAAACTTTGTTAGCCACAGACCTTTAGTTTTTGCTTATACTTCAGAGAAATAGATTCCAAACAGTAGAGGTCCCAGGACTGATCCCTGTGAAACACCACTGGTTACAGGTCTGCTGTTGGAGGTGGATTCCCCTCTTTGACTATATGGGTTCTATCAGCGAACCAGTTAGCGACCCATCTAACGATATAAGGGTTGATACATAGCTGGGTGAGTTTGTCAATGATGCCTGAGTGGGGGATAGTGTCAAACGCCTTGGCTAAGTCTAGTATGATAGCTGAACTATGAACAGCGCAGTGGTGCAGCAGTAGCATTGCCGTCTCACAGCAGAGGTTTTCCAGTTTGATTCTCGGCTTGAGTGCCTTCTGTGTGGAGTGATATTTAGCTCAACATACCTTAACAGACTCATTCTATTCAAAACCACAGAAGCTTCCTTAAACAACAGCTTCTCCACTTTATCAAAAAGCTGTTGTAATTCTGGAGTCGCTGCTGTTGCTCTGTTTCTACTGACTGTAGAAAACAGGTTTTCTGCCCTAAAGCTTCTGTATTCCATCCAAATATTCTCAAAAAGCCAAACAGTTGCAGAACAAAGCTTAGTTCATAAAACCAAGGCTGGATGCAGTGTGAAACAAACCAAGCAACTGCAACGCTGATACTGAACAAGTGTTTAATAAAACAAAAACTTTCAGGTCAAACCCTTCATCAGTGTACAAAATACAAACACATACTAACCATTTTTTATATACTATCAAAAATCACACAGCCATTAATTATTCAATTAAACAATCGATCCTAGTTAAAAACAGTAGTTGCAGAAGCACAGAACTCTGTTTCAGACACATTTTCTTATACTTTAGTACAGGTTTTAAAGAATCAGTCTGATTTAAACCTGGTAATAGATCAGCACAATGGCGTATTATCCATTGATATTCCTTTAAATAGGGCTGCTGTTGGCATCACATGACTGGTTAGGATCTGAAATAAAAACAGGGAAGTGAACTGATTTAAACTATCTTTGAAAAAGTCTCTGAAGCAGAGAGATGAATGCACTAGGATTTAAACTTTTTTTTTGGTTACTGATGCTTTGCTTTTACAAGAATTGCTTTGGACTTTGGTCTTAAACAGCACTACAGGTATTTTTCAACTGCTTTTTAAAAAAAACTGCTCTGGTGTTTTTAAGAAACAATAACACTGACTACTCTGTATTACTGGTGGTTTTGTGTTTACAAGAACTTTCTTAGACTTAAAAGCCACGTCACTGATCAACTGAGCTTTATTTTATGGTATGTTTTTGCCTGTTATTGGAATAAATTGATGAAGAGATCGTAGCAAAGCTTGGGGCACTCATTTTTTTGTTTTCTTACTTGCATTTCTGCACTTGCTTGACAGTAGAGACAGCATTCTACAACAGCATGTGTGACACTGTCGTATACTCCTGAACAGATGCTGAAGTCATCAGCTATAAAGTGTTGTCTTAGACACTCCAACTCAGACTTGTGCGATAGTGCTTACTTAAAGTACTGTGTTCTGTAGTCTCTGTACTTCGTCTACTTTCGAATGATTGAAACTTAAAGTCTCGAACGCTCACATGAGCGAATAATCATAAACTCAAAAGTGGTATTTTGGGATCGCAGTACTGTGAAGATCGGAATATTTGCCCTTTCCTCACTGTAGTGTGATCTAGGAATATATATTTAGCGGGGGGTTGGGGGCGCAGCCCCCCACAATACCAATTTTGAGTTTGTGATTATTCACTCGTGAGCGTTCGAGAGTTTCTGTTTTTGGTTTTATGACATAGACCCTATGTACTTAGGTAAGAGTTCAATTCTCACTGCAGTCAGCTGGGTGATTGTGTCTGTGCACTTGCTTGATGTTAAAGAGAGCATTTTATACCACCGTGTGGGACACTGTTATATTTTCCTCAACAGACACTGCTGATGTCATCGGCTATAAAGTGTTGCCTGAGACACTCCAAGTTAAACTTTTGTCATGGCACTTGTGCAAAGCTCTTTGTTCTGTAGTCTATGTATCTTAGATAGGTAGGGGTTCTATTCTCAGTACAGTGAACTGGGTGTGTGTGCATTTGAGCACTTTTTTGACAGTAGAGAGAGCATTTTACAACAGCACATGGGACATTGTTTTTATCATCTCCCTGTCAGTAGACTCTGCTGACTTGCAGATGTGCAGTATGCACATCAGGACAGGGTCAGAGATGTCCTGTAGTCCAGGCACAAGTCACCTCAGCCTTTGCAATGCAGATTTCAAGAAAATGGCTTCCAGTATATCCATATATGTCATGGCATAGTTTGTAGAACCTGTATTTTCTTGGTGTGAAACAGCCATTCATGGTCTGTCCAGCTGCTGCAAGTTTCTGATGAGGTACATGCAGAAGGAAGCATTATAGTGCATTAGTGATCAGATGAGGTTTGAGTACAGTGCTGTTATATCCTCCTCAGATCTCGATACAATGGCCTGACTTCTGAGGTGTATGACGTAGCCTTTCCATACTACTGTGGACACTGGGTTGAAGTTCAGATTGCTATCTACATGTGTTCCCAAATCTTGTACCACTGGTTTCAGCATGGGGGGTGTGTTGTCAATGGTGTATTTTCCAGGAAATTCCACTTGGCATAATGCACAAATCCTAACACATTTTTTTAGTAGAACGTGTGGCTTTGGCACTGACCATTTGTGTGGGTTAGCCCCTCTTATACTATTAGTCACATTATTGGTGGACTAATTGACTGCAACCAATATGCATGAATCAACAAAATTGGTAATCTACAGGTCATATTTTGTTGGTTGGAATATTTAGAAATAGATTCAAAACAGTATAGGGCCCAGCAGAGATCCATGGGGTACACCAATGTTAACAGTTGCAATGGTAGAAGTTGAGTCACCAACTTCCACAGTATGTGGTCTGTCGGTGAGGACTTTCGTTAACCATCTAGTGACATAAGTGTTAATCCCCAGCTGGTAGAGTTTGTCAATGATACCTGAGTAGAGGGATTGTGTCCAAACCCTAGGACATATTAAGATAAACAGCATGCACTGTGTTACCTTCATGCAGTCCTGTCACACAGAAACAATGG
The DNA here is from genome assembly GCF_019279795.1 of Protopterus annectens. Classification (NCBI taxonomy): domain Eukaryota; kingdom Metazoa; phylum Chordata; order Ceratodontiformes; family Protopteridae; genus Protopterus; species Protopterus annectens. Next base: position 1,232,123,990 of record NC_056737.1, read on the forward strand.
GCTTTGATAAAATCATAGTTTGCCTATAGCGTGACTCAGAGCATATGCCTACCTGACAATGACACTATGTTATACACACTTCAACACACCCTCCAGATGGACTATGTTCTCATAGAAGCATGTACATTGACATGCATCCTTCTTAGTGGGCTGGAGACAGCACCTACTGCATGCATGTATAGACACATCCTGAATCTCCTAATCAGTGAGGTAGACCAACATGTCATCAAGGACCTTCTCTAAATGGACACTAGTGATATTGTGCTTGTGTAAGTGACATTTGTGAGTTTTTGATGCTACATCTTTGTCTGTTACATCTGTAAGATGTTCTCAAAGAGCATCATCCTGTGGAATTTGAAAAGACCATGGCAGTCAATAGGAGTCCATACTGAGGTATTCACTCCACAATGACAGATTTGGCCATCAACATCTATATCACCAAGTGGGTAGAACAGTGGATCACATACATGGCATCTAAATATATAGAAATGTGTGAACTGACCTATATCTCATGTCCGGTGATCAAATGTATACATCAGGGCTGTCTGCGAGGCCCTTTCCTGTCCATGATTAAAATCACAGATGTCAAGAATGACATACAAATCCTATGTCACAAAAGCTGTCTGGAGGACTACAGATTGTGGACAATCATTGACTCCAAATGTAATATTGATATAATACAGACAGTATTGACATACATCAAAGACTGCTGGCACAGCCATGACAACACTTGAGATGAAAAAAAAAAAAAGTGTGTATTTGTTTCCTTATGCAAACAAATGCACAAACCAAGGATCATGTAGACATCACACCCTATCAGCAGACCAGCTGTTATATGGCCTGTGTCCTGGGATATATGGTATGTGGAATGTCCACCAATGTCTGTCCATGGTGGTAAGTACTCCTTTGTATAAAACACAACTACTGATTATGTGCAGGACATCCACATGGCAGGCTATAACACCTTAACAGCTCACAGCCTTCACCACACCAATACCTGAGTGCAAAGCACCCTTCCTCATGTCCCTCCATACACATCTTCCAATGAAGTGTAGTTGAAGTGTACCAACTTGTCATTGTGAGCTGTGACACATCTGTTTGTGCATGCTTAGGTTTTAGTTTTGTTGCATAAACATTACTATCTGATGGCACGGAACCCCCATCAAGGTGCAATACCACATGCATGTGTGAATTCTGTTTCAGTGATGCACTCATGACATACAAAGCTGTTTAACAATAGTGATGTCAAGGTTTGCCTTCTTGACAGTGCAGATTGTGTCATATATATCTCTGCCATGCATACCAGTCAACTAATCTGTAGTGATTATAATGTCAAGTGTGTCTCCTCACATTTCCTGCATATGTTAGTGTTAGGAGAGAGTGCTTGATTACACTCATAGATTGTTGGCATGTCCAAATAATTGTACAATTTGCTCACTCAGAAATACATATGTTGTGTCAGGGACATGGGTATTACTGGTGGTATTATTCTGATATTGTCCATGACTGTGTGTGATGGTTTTACTGTTGGCCATTAACCTGTATCTGTGTCATACTTGTTGGAAGCCTGTACTGACATTACAGGCATACTCAGGCAAATCAATTTTCAAAGTTTCACAATATTTACCCAACCCTAAATGTATTTAACAAGCACAATACATGTCCTCTGTATGTCATCTCGTGTAACAGTTTCATCATATACATTGTCACTGTGCAGTCCATTCTGTGCCATGTTGAAATGTGATTAGTGTTCCTCCTGCAACTGTCTTTCTTTTACATTTCCTCATGTGGTACATTACAACATTTCAACTGTCCTCCTTCCCAGTGTTCATCCCTAAGCTTCATCTGTGTGTCCCTAATCAATAAGCACACTTCCAATGTCTGTTTCTAATAAATGCAGTCCATGTAGACTTACAGATCATTGCCACAGCTTGTATACACTGCCTGGAATGGGATTCCACAATACTCAGCAATATATATACAATCTTGTCCTGTGCCTGCAACATGTACATGAATATATGAAAAACCTTGGTGGTCCATCTGGCATTCCTTGCAATCCCTCTAGCCCATTATGCTGGAGTGTACACATATACTGTCCTGTTCCCAAAACATAATACATTTATATATGAAAAACCCTATTGGTCCGCATGGCATTCTACACAATCCCACTAGCTCAGTAAGCTGGAGTGTACACATACACTGTCCTGTCCTGTCCCTGCATCATAATACATTGATATATGAAAAACCTTGGTAATCCTTGTGGCATTCCATGTAATCCCACTAACCCAGTATGCTAGAGTGTATACATACACTGTCCTGTACTATCCCCACAGCATAATACATTAAAATATGAAAAACCCTGGTAGTCCTAGTGGCATTTTACACAATCGTGATAACCCAGTTTTCTATCCTGTAACTAAGTTAGTTATCTGTGTTGCTCTGCACAGTTTCCTGGACACCACAAAGCTCTGCTTGTTTACATTTGAAGGTGAGCCACCGCATGAATATTCATTAAGCATGGCTGATCATCATGCAAGCACATAAACTCTGTTTTGACTTTGTGTGAAGCCTACATGGAGTTTATTGAATACCAGGGATTGCTTTTTTGCAGACAGTCAAAGCCAGCCATAATGCCATGCAACTAGCTATGACCGTAGACCACTGCACCTGCAGTATGTTCCCAAGTATTAGTTTATCACAAGTTGAGGTAAGTTAAATTTCAGATCATGGTAATTTTTCCTGAAAAAACATTATTGATGACATAAAGATCAGGCATAATTTGGTATTTTCTGATAAACAAATCATTGTTTGGTGGCCTCATTTTAGCCAATAGATCCATTAGTGTGTCTGTGTTTTTAGATAAATGCCTAAGACCATTGACTTCATTTTAGACAAACAGCACCCTGGCCTTTATGATTGTCTTCAAGCACTACTGACAAAGAATGAATGGTCTTGTGAAAGAAAACTTAATTACTGCCCTTTTTAAATAATCTTATGAAAAAAAAATCCATCCATCCATCCCACCACCATTCCATTTTTTCCATTTTTACACATGGGGTTGAGGTGTAATATCAACAGTGACCATTTTTTATAACTAGTTTTCACACCACCAGGTGCCTAGCGATGCCACTGTTTTTTTTTTTAACATGAAAAAAATATATCCCCTTGTATTTTTCTTCAAAGCTTTCTCATCAGTGTCATCACAAGTCAAGCAAGTGAAGATGAGTAGTTATTATCAATGTTTTGCTTACTATAACAACCACTTCCACCTTTCTTATACCCAACCACATTCAATTCCTCTTCCATTTTCATATCTTCTACCACTGGTTTTGTACCCAGATTTTCACCAGTTATACAAGCCATTTTTCTGAGATTTTTCCCCGTAGCTGGTTTATATCCAGCTCATAATGACAATCTTTTCTTCACAGAATATCCTCCATGCTTTTTATTTTCTTCTGCAACCGTATTTCTTCCACAGGTCCCTTTATAAACTGGACACTGCAACTCAGCTGTACTTTTTAACCTTTTCCCTACTCAAAGCCTTACCCCTGCATTGTATCTACCTTCAAACTTGCTTCTAAATCCCTTATAAATGAATGTTATATTCATGGTATTGCATTTTATGTAAAAAGTCACTTATGGCCAATTAGCAGAGATATGGTCCTTTTCTAAATAAAGATGATATCATTTTTCTGTTTTTGCATTTCCTTACCATTTGTCTAACCATGATATGACCACCTATAAGATTCTGAATTGTAATCTAATGTGTTGTCACATTAGCAGGAAACACAGAGCTATCCAGTACGGAATAATTGATCATAATCTGTGTCAGTGAATATGGCTTCTTCATATGTCTTATCCATAAATAATTTTATCACATTCCAGCCCAACTTGATTATGTCATCCAC
>NC_056737.1:1232132897-1232212897 GCF_019279795.1 Protopterus annectens
GTTATCGAAAGATAACATAATCGAATGACCAAAACATCGAAATGGACGCATTTCAATGCATTGTGGGATCGCAGTACAGTGAAGACTGGGATATTTGCCCTTTCCTCACTGTAGTGCGATCTCAGAGTTGGAATATATATTTAGCGGGGGGATGAGGGGGGGCACAGCGCCCCACAATAAAAGTTTTGAAATATGGCCGTTTCAATGTTAAAGACATTCGATTACGTTATCTTTCGATAATGTAATATGAACCCGTCTGCACACGGTTGAACCATACAACAATTTAGCTACGTTGTTACTAGCTTTTAACTATCATGGAACACTCAGTAGTGTGTTGCATGATGTCATGGTACAGTACGGACTGTTTTTTTCCCTTTCGCCACTATAGTGAATAGTGAATCTGGGATTTGGTATATGTAATTATCAAGGGGTGTGGGGGAAGTGTGTGGGTCTTGCCTCCTGCAAAAAAAGTTTCAGTGGTTTCACTCGTGTGTTTCAACCTTGTGTGGTCAATGTGCTGTGCCTCCATGTTTGATGCTTTTGTGTAATAAATGCAATCTATATGTATGTATGTTTATAGAGTACATATACATACGGGGGTATTTGATAATATATTCACTTACAATAGTGTCGATGCTGGAATGGGGAAAGTTTATGCTGAAGCTCTCCCACTTTTTACTAGAAAAATTCTTAAGGAACATCCTTCTCTGTATTAATACAAGAAATCTAAAAAATAAACTAGCCAGATAAACCAGACAGCATTCATGAAACATAACAACAGTGGTAGGAACAAATGGAAACAGAAGAAAATGCTGCTAATAGTAAATGAAAGCTGAACCATTAGTAGTTCACACCCAGTGATGGCATACATAATGAGAACAAGTGAGTTATTTGTTATTTCACGCAGTGTAGCCCAGAGTACCTCATTTACATCAATCCTGAATCAGGTGAGAGATGATGGGCTTTGTGTAGGGATTTCCCAGATTTTTCTGAAAGCTTGGGGGTTTACCAGATTTTTCTAAAAGTATAGTCCTATTTAATAGCTTGCTTATCAGCATGTAACATAGTTTAGGACATACAAAAGATTATCTGTAGAAGTTACACATATAAAAGGGTTTTGTCTAATTCTTCTTCCGGCTTTTCCCGGTTAGGGGCTGCCACAGCGGATCACCTGTCCGCTCATGATTGGCAGTGGATTTTTACTGTGTCGAGTTGCCAGCCCGGCACCCAACCTTCCAGAGAAGGCACACACACACACACACACACACATGCCTAGGGCCAATTTAGAATTTTCCAGTCCACCTACAGCATGTCTTTGGGATGTGGGAGGAAACCGGAGCACCCGGAGGAAACCCATGCGACCACAGGGAGGACATGCAGACTCCACACAGAAGGCACCCCAGCCGAGGATTGAACCAGAGAACCTCTTGCTGTGAGGCAGCAATGCTAACCGCTGCACCAACGTGGCCACCCGGGGTTTTGTCTATTTTTTCCCAATAAATAGCTAGAGGTGAATAAATCAAGAAGTTTTGGATTGTGATAAAATTAGAATCCCCAGGATTCAGCAAGCTCTGCACAGTGTGTAGGAATAGTGCAAGAGCTGCTGCACTCAATATGGCCAACGAGCTATCCAGGAATGAGCTTCAGGGATGTGCATGAGTGCTCCAACACTATTCCTGCACGGACACAACTCCTGTATGCTAATTACCCCATTTGCAGGTGAAAAACAAGCAAATGAGGTGAATTAGCAATCCTGGAAGCAGGCAGGCATATGTGCAGGAATAGTGTAACCTGCAGAAATGTATTCAGCTACCAACGGAATACATTTCTACAAATTATAAAACGGAGACATGACATCTCCAAAGAAAGCATGTATTCAATGTAGTAGGCATGCCAGTGGCCAAATAGATGGCCATTGGCATGGTAAAAAAGCTGAAAATTATAAAAAATAACTTTTATTTTGGGGGGGCAGATTCCGGCCGTTTAAGCATAGGGTAGCCGTGTTCAAATGGTATTGGCTCAAAAAAAAAAAAAAAAGCTGGAAATAAGCTTTTAAACCAAAATTAGCATTCTGCCATAAAAGTCAAGGGCATGTAGAAGACAACAATACCATTGAAGAGTGGTTGCTAAGGGGGAAGGCTGAGTGTCAGTCTTGTAACCATGCATTAGCAGTCAGTTTTATGCAAATGAGGGGATTGATACTGAATCAAAGATTTCCACTCAATGTTAGCTAGCACCCAGCTTTGTAAGTGCAGCAACACCATGGTGCAAGCTGAGGAGGTAGATGACCTCATGAGAAGAGTGTCATACATGCTGTAAGCTTATTGGAGCTCTGTGGCCTGTGTTTGTCCTTAGCTAAGCACAGCTAAAGAAGGGGGGTGTGTTTGAGGCTGCCTAGCAGTATTTACATTGCCTAAACAGGTGGGCACACCGCGCACTGGATTTTAAACAAAAAAAAAAAAAAAAAAAACAGGAAATAGCAGCTCTGTTCACATCTGAGCACTGGGTATGCGCGGTGCACCTTGGGGCTTAAACAGGACAATGTTAACAGACAAAACTAACAAAATGATAGGGGCTGCTGTCGCTCTCATACATCAGTAAGGCATTGTGTAGGCTTAAAAATACTAGCCACAGGTACCTTCCAAAGGCCAACTGGGGATATCATGGGGATATGACAGGCATCAGCATCCAGGGTACTCCACCTTTTCCTGGATGCCATGTCAGCACATGCCAGTGAGCACATATATTTCCTCAACACCAGTGAGGCGTTGACCAGCAATATGCATCTCTTCCACCAAATACAGAATACCCTGAGGTAGTGGGTGCTATAGACTGCATGCACATACACATCAAAACACTACCTGGCGAGTGTGGTAGTCTACAAAACCGCAAGGGCTTCCCCTCCATCAACTGCCAGGTCATGTGCGATGCCCAGGACATTATAATGAATGTGTGTGCTGGCAGCCCTGGAAGCTATCATGACTCCCACATCTTGCATATGACACAGCTGTACCAGAGATTTGCCAGTGGAGACATCCCATATGACCACCTAGTAGGGGATGCTGGTTATGCACTGGAGCCATGGCTGATGACACCCATCAGAAATGCACACACACCCAAACAAGAACTCCATAATGAGGCACACGCACAAACGAGAATCATAATAGAGCATGTGTTTGGGATGCTCAAGTCACAGTTCCAGTGCCTGGACATATCCGGTGGAGCCTTGCAGTACTCTCCAGCTACATGTACACACATTTTCATTGTATGAGCCATGCTACACAATATGATCCTGCGGAAACAGCTGCAGCAGGAACAGCATGGGGCAGAGTCACACAGCCCCCCACCATTTCCAAGGCCAGCACAGGCACAGAGTGACTCGGAGGAGGAACAACCTGAGCCTGCCCATGTAGGCAGAAGGAGGTGTGCCCAGTATGCCCAAGCTTTGACAAAGAGGCAACACATAGCACATACACTGACATGTTAGGAACCTAGGGAATGACACCTCTCTCTCACTCACTCACTCACACATACAGTAAATGGGATGCCAAACATAACACTACCTGTGCTTTACCATGTATAGGGAGTGTACTATGTGCATCTGACATAGTCAGCCCTCAAGCACCATCCCCAATACTTGCACAGCCACAAGTAACTCAATCTTTGTATCAATTGCTGAATGGAATAGTATGTTCTGCTAGTTGTAGCTATGGTACGGATGTGAGCATGCAAGGGAATTGGGTGGCTGAATGGGATGGCAGCAGATAGTAGACACCTATATGGGCAGCATGGAATCCATAACAAATACTGGTGTCAACAAAGTAGGCAGTACTAGACAAGGTGACAAATCCCACTGCAGTACATGTGGTGGCCCAAATGTGTGTCCATAGGACACACTCATGCATGTCAGTGAGGTTTATGTACCCAAAAACAGCCTCAGCCAGCAGGACAGGTGTAGATGACCATAAAGCAAGGCTGTGCTAAGGCCTCCAATTAATGGTAATGGATAACAGCTCCTCTCCAGACCTAAACAGACAGACTACAACAGGTCAGGCAGTTGTATGTTACTTCTGCAGGGTATGAAGTCTTAAACTCAAATGTAGGTCAGTAAAACCTAAGATCTGTACTCTACTGATATGCCTCTAGTCTGCATGATAGGTCAGAATACAGAATTAAATGGAAGTCAACAGAGTACCTGAAATACCAGTACAGTCATAGCAAATGTTAACAGTTGTTAAGTGTTCCCCCTCCCTCACAATCTTATGTAGAAATGCAGTAACATGTACGAGTGGGGTTAATAACAGTGGAGCACAGATTACCTGAGCTGGCCCAATTTACAGGATAGATTGTTGCATGAGTACAATATGCAAGGCTCTGTATGTTAGGTTGTTGTGTGTTGTACATTGTGTGGAAGTGGTCAACATGTAGCCATGTAGGGTTGTGTCCCTGTGGTCTATGGCCACTACTCTTGATGACAGGGCCATGTTCTGTCAACTGCAGTGCCAAACACAATACATCCCAGCAAGACACAATTCACCAGTCATCCATACTCATTGTTCAAATTTCAATATCTGTCACCATTTAAAAGATGGACATGCCATGAATGTGGGCCCAAACATACACACAGCACACAGGTGGAAGTACCCTAGACAGAGTACATAAAATGTAACTGTCAACTGCACACACCTTTGGAATTGTACATACAGGTTAGCAGCACATTAGTTGTTTGTGTAGTATGGAATACTGATGTAGTCTGGCCAATCACTGGCAGACCACAAAAGGCACAGTTATGAAGTAAGGAGAGACTGCCTAGGTCTGCGCACAAGGCAGCATAAGGTGAATGTCCCAGGTATATCTGTGAGTCAGCTGCAAGAAGCTGCCATATCACACATGCACTCAGCTCACCCCACCATCATCCACAGGTTTATTGCAGGTCATATCCCTGCTGTTGGGAATGAGTACAGCATGACCCCCACTTCTGTATTGGAATACCCACAGAATGCAGCATGGTGAAGAGGTGTCCTATGCAGGTGTGTCCCTACTAGCTGTAAGCAGCACCCTGCTAGCATCCAGACCAATGGATTAATATGGACAGGAACTATTGCCATTAACACCTCGCACACTTACCCTGTCACCCCAGGGGAATTCAGTGACTCGCAGCCTGGGACTGTAGGAGTGACAGAATGCAATGGCCTGCTACAGATAGCCTACATCACTACCAAATGCCCTGCAGTCCTCTATCAAAGGCCTGTGCCTCACCCGTACTGCCAATGTGTGTTATCTCATGGGGTCCCAAATAACATAACACAGTCCACAGAACACAAATGCAAGGCCATGCTGACAAATCCCAGTAGCATGCCCATCATTTCCTACTGCATGAACTGTGTACCAACCCCTAAATAACACTGGGATGAAAGGACAACTGTAGGGATACTTCACAGATATCACTCGCATAATGTTAGGAAGAGGATAGAATAACAGAGTGGGGGGATGTAGAAGGATGCACGTCATGGAGTGTGTGCTCATACTACCCCTGCCTACAAACCCAGTAATGGGTGGCTAAAAACCAGCTCGTAAAGCACAATGTGAAGGGGAACTGACCAGATATATGAGCCCTGCCTCTGGGTAACCTGGGTGAATCTGTACAGCTGAGAAGTATAGCCACAACAGGATATGGCTATTCTGTCACGTCAATAAATCTACAAGCATGGGATCCTCAGCCACCACAGTACCAAGGTGCTGGACCATTTACACAGACCCATCAGCAAGTGTCTGCAGCTATCTCTCCAGAATGGTATGAGTGTACAAGAATATGTAGGCTGCAGACCACAACACTGGACACAGCTTCATTCATCTTGTATTTCCCAGGAAATAACTGTGAGCAAATAAGTATATCTGTTGGTAGTTGATGACATAATACATTACAGTGTAAAATAGTACATCTGAATATCTCTGCTAACACCAACCATGTGACTCAAGCAGCACAGACAGCAATAGTTACAGTATCCCACTGTCTGTCACCCATTGTGACTCCATATTGTCAACCTATCTACAGATTTCCAGCAGGAACAGGTTGCTAGCTGTAGGTGTAGAACACAAAATCCTACACTGGAGTACAGCCTACCTGGAATGGATTCACACACTCAATGCAGAAGGTTATACTGGGCATGCTCCTACACTTAGAGAAATGAAGGCCATGTCTGACAACAACAGTGGACTATACATATCTGTCAGTTGCAGATGTCTGTGCACACACACCACATTGCACACCATTCATGCTTTGCACATACGTTGGATAGGAATACTCACACATATCCAAGGCCAACACACTATAAGTGGTCAAACATGCAAACACACACAGATATGGAGAAGAGAGGCAGACAGTGACAAAGAGATTGCCATCATGAGTCCTGCCCCACCCACCACATATCCAATTGGCCAATATCACATGATGCACCGATGTCAATAACTGTAGACATTTGCTTTTGCTAGCCCTCAGCCCTATAGTGTCTGTGGTTCTTGTCATAACTGTGTAACATGATAGTACAAATCAGTATTCATCTAGCATTTATATACCCAATCCCGTCAAATGTAAAGGTGTGTGTGTGACTGAGTGTTGTGTGTTTGTTCCCAGAGGAATGGTTTATGGGCCATTCACACACATTACACTTCTCATAGCCCATATTAGCACTCATTCTGATGTCAGTCACCTTGAAATACCCCTTTGGACTACGGCTAGCCCTGTAAGATCCATGGTGTGTGCGATAGCTGTGCAATAGTATAGTATAACAAACTAGGTAGGTAGGAGTTCTAATTCCAGATATAGCAACTGTGTGGGTGTGAGTGTAGAGATTAATGATTTTGAGGCCATTCACAGTCACTACACCTCCCATTGCCCTACTTTAGCAAGCCTGCTGATGTCAGTCACCTTGAAATACCCCTTTGGAAAATGGCTAGCCCTATAAGCTCCATGGCGTGTGCGAAAGCTGTGCAATGGTATAGTATAACATACTAGTTATATAGGCATTCTAATCCCAGACATGGCAACTGTGAAACTCTGTGTGTGTGTGTAGAGATTAATGTTTTGAGGCTATTCACAGTCACTACACCTCCCATTGTCCTACTTTAGCAAGCCTGCTGATGTCAGTCACCTTAAAATACCCCTTTGGACAAGGGCCAGCCCTATAAGTTCCTTGGTGCATGCCATAAATGCAAAACAATGTAGTAGTAGTAACTACACAGGTATGGGTTTGAATCTCATCTATGGCAAGTGTTTGCGTGCGTACATATGTATGTGTGTACTTCAACTATTTTGACCCTATTTACAGCCAGTACACATCTCAGAACCTGGCTTTAGCAGTCTTGCAGATATCATCCACCTTACAAGTACCTGTTGCCAACTCTAAACCATGTCAGGTCAGTGGTGCATGTGGTAAATGCATAACATAATGGTCTGTAAAGATTGTTAAATAGAGGTTTGAATCTCACCCCTGGCAAATATAAATGTGTGATTAGGGCAAAATTATTTTTGGGATCTGTCACCCACTACATCACCCAATGCTAGTATTTACAAGGGCTGGTGATGTTCCTTACCTTAGAAGTACCTTGGGACAACATCCATCCAATAAGCTCTATGGTGTGTGTAAAAAATGTGGTGCACAGTAGTAGCAATACATAGCTTCATATGGGTTTGAATCTCAGTACTGGCAAGTGTGAATATATTCGTGTCTGTCATCAGTATCCTGTGTGGTGGTTGCTGTGATTGTGTAATAACAGGATGCATTGTGGGGTGGGTTTTGCTAAGTTATTATATTGAGGGCCTACTATATGTCACAATGTCCACCTTACAAGGACAACAGATGTCAAACACCAGAGAAGCTGGTGTAGACATTTCATAGCCCTACATGTGACATTATGGCTTGGTGAACAATATAGGCAACCCTTGTATTACTCAGAGAACACTCTCCACCCATGTCTCATGCACAAACACACTTGGCTAGGTAACAACCACTATATTGGTAGTTTCCTGCATATTGCTTCACAGATAGTAACCACGGTGTGATTGCAGTGGACTACATGCCTGTTCACCACAACAGTGCTGCTGACATCAGAAAGTACTGTGATGTGTAACATCTCCTGACTGTGTGTTATCCAGCAAGTAAAAGGACATGGCACCCTGTTCCATCCCTACAGTAAGCAAATAAATGCTTAGAGTGGTTCTTTTGTTTTGCTCCCCACTGGATGCCTGCAACAACTGTAGAGTCTGCAAATGTAACCCACAAAGGGAATACCATGTCTTATACACATGCCCTGTATGGACATATGCCACTAACTAAACTGAATAGCTGCATCATGCTGTCAATGTAGGTGCAAGCACGACCTCAATTCCATAGCCAGGTCTCCCCAAATGAGGTCAGGAATGCTACATCAGAAGATAACAATCTGTAGACACAACATGCCCCAGAGACCTCAAGTACACTTCCAGAGAACATGCTTGGGACGTGCACAACCCAGACACTGTACATGTTATGGAATATAGATGACATACATGGGAAGCAGTGCACATCACTGGCCACCCACAATAGTAACCCAGCTGAGTGGATGGTGAATACAATACCCACCTGTGGGGACCACTCCAGGGAATACACTCCAGAGCCACACTGGAGACCATTGTCATGTGACCTGATGCCATGGTATTCCCTTTGCCTAGCCTTGTGCAGTCATCAGGCCCATTCACCTACTACACACCCGTGAAGTAATGAAGCTATGCATCTCAGTACTGGCAAGTGTGTGTGTGTGTGTGTGTGTGTGTGTGTGTGTGTGTGTGTGTGGAGAATAATGATTTTGAAGCCATTCCCAATCACTACACCTCCCATTGGCCTACTTTAGCACACCTGCTGATGTCATTCACCTTGACATGACCCGTTGGCCATATATCAGCCATATAAGCTCTGTGATGCTTGTGATAACTGCGTAATACTGTAGTGTAACAAACTAGTTAGGTAGGGGTTCTAACCTTGATCCTGCCAACTGTGATGATGTGTGAGTGTGTGTGTATGTGTGTGTGTGTGTGTGTGTGTGTGTGTGTGTGTGTGTGTGTCTCCATTGACACCTGATTTTGTGGACATTCACATGTACTACACTTCCTTAATCCGTTCTTTAGCACTGTTGCTGATGTCACTCACCTTCAAAGATACCTTTGGACAACTCTCCAACATGTAAGCTCCATGGTGCATGCAATAACTGCATAACACTGTAATAGCAATACATAGGCAGGTAGGTATTTAAAACTCAGTACTGGTAAGTGTGCATTTGTGCGTGTATGATCAGTATCCTACGTGGGTGTTGGGGTGAGTGTGTGTTGTCAGGATCTATTGCAGTGTGCGTTTTGCTACATCATTATAATGAAGACCTATATGTCCCATTGTCCACATTACAACTCCAACAGTTTTCAATCACTGTAGAGGTTGTTGTAGACAAGCCTCAGCCATAAATGTGTACAGCCATGTGCAATTACTATGTGACAGTATGGATAAGTAAATAATATAGGCAACTCTTATAATACACAGATATCACTCTCCACCCATGGATCATACACAAACACGCTTGTCTTTTACTGTCTTACACCCTTCCTTTCTTACTCTCTCTCTCTCTCTCTCTCTCTGTCTCTCTCCCTCTGTGGTGGATGTGGAAAAGTACATCTGTTTTGCATAGGCAGCAGCTTGATTTTTGTAAGGAATGCTCATGATCAGCTGATGGCCTGTGCACGAATTGCAGTCCCCCACTTGCTAATTGCATGTAGAACAGCTGTGGTATCATTCCTATAGCCAATTGCTTGGAAACACACTCCTATAACTTGGCACTTCATGTCAGTGTTGGCCCTTTTCCTTAACTGTAAGCCGGACTTCATGTGGGTGTTTGACAAACAGCATCACAGAGGGTAGCTGGAAATACTTCTTACATCATACAATGTGGAGACAGGCCAACAAACAGGAGGGGGATGTTCCAGACATGGGGACAGAATGTAAGTATTGCTGTTCTACATTTGAAGTAATGTTGGTTTAACAGGGTTTGTGTGGATACGGCTGGTCTATATGATTTAAAGCCTGGCATGACAGTGTTATGTGGTTGAGGAAACACTCACCTGTAGGGCTATCTGCAGACTGGCCAGAGTTTGGAGTCTTACATGTGGTGTATTACTCACACATTTCCTATCTTTAGAAATGCAGTAGCATACTCTGATGATTACAGTCAGTACATGGTGACATCCATGTGAGTTACTGACTTCATATCCCTCAGAAGAGATATGTCACAACAAACCCTGTTACACCAGGAAATTTCTCAGATTATCATAGCAATATGTCAATATTGGCACTGTGTTTGTGCCTGTGTCCCCCAAGTCTGTCAGCCTTTGTCCATATGCCATGCAGTAAGAAGTGCATATGTACAGTACATCATTATTTACTGACATCATACCTGATAACAAGCCAGTGAGATATCAGACTGCTAGACATGTTATGTATAGTAGGCCTCATATTTGAGGACAAAGCCTGGACATTCTGTTGTAGTGTGTAGGGTAGTGAGGTCTGGGTACTTATGGTGATTGTTGACAGAGTGTGTATTGTGAATATGTTACTTGGCCTGTGTACAGACTGTGGTCAATGTCATTGTTCTTGGTCCTGTTCTATCTGGTGTTGCATGCTGCTCCAGTTTATGATACCCTATCAGTGTACATGTTTGTAGGGCCAGACTGACACGTCCTATACCACAGTCAGGCATCAGACTACACTGTGTATTGGCCCGGTATATGTAGAATTACTGTGTGAGTGGCTCATATGAGGGTGGTGTTGTTCACACAGTACATATACTGTCATATTACTTAGGCTTACCATAATGTCACTGTGACTGCGTTCAGATTGGTTGTGGGTATGCATTTTCACACTGGTGTCTGTTTCTCCATGCTGTTAAGTGCATGTAGTGCCTACTATATTTGCAAGTAAATGTGTATTCCCCCATAGGAAACTTGGGTCAGTGCTGTGGCAGTCTGCCTGTAATTTGCACAGTGCTTTGTGACATGCCTAGCAGCTAAGTGTATTTACCTAGTGTGATGTTATGTCCAGATATTTGTCGGATGAACTGTGGCCTGGCTACCATAACTGTTATGTATGCCTGAAAAAGAAGTGGGGTGGTGTAAAGATGTATGTCACTAAGCAGTGCAAAGTATGTGGGCTTGAGACCTCTGCTCCTCCAGTTAATATGTATTAGGACAGAAAGGAGTGTGCGATTGCATCAACTGTGTGAGCTTATCTATTCCAGTATTTTTGTGATATCCCCATTTATATGGCTGTAAACATCAACTTTGTCAGGCTTGGTCCACACATCTTGCACTAAGGAGTTTTGTGTATACCTCTGCACTGACCAGATAGTGTCAGACTGTCCATGTTTGTTGGTCATATCTCTGCTGTATTCCACAGGATCATTACTGTGATTTGTGTGGTACTTCACTATGATGATCTTATGATGTCTGTCAGTAACTGAAGGCGTACATGTCAGTATCAGAAGTGACTTCCCACACAATGTGTCTGTTAACACAACCCCTGTTACTGTAGCAATATTCCACATTTATACCTGCAATACTTACATGACATCCCCTTGCACTAAGTGGTTGTGACTATTGGTGCTGAGGTATGACTCCAGTACATGTTATGGACATATGTTATTGATTTTTTATATATATATATATATATATATATATATATATATATATATATATATATATATACACACACACACACACATATATAGACAGACATGGGAATGCTACAGAATCCTGAAAGCCCAAAATTCTGAGACCAAAATCTTGAAAGTTCAAAATACCGAAAACACAGAGGATACCAACAATTACAAAATTCCAGCACAAGTACATACAGAAACAAATAAAACACAAACCATATTACTCTTCTCCAAGTATAAGCAGGGGGCAAGTCCCCCTGCATCCCCCCATGTGGGGGCTGCACCCCCCACACCCTCTTCTACTTAAATATATTAACTCCAAGATTTCACTTAATGTAGTGAAGTGCAATCTCGGAGCTGATATATTTAAGTAGCAGGGGGTGTGGAGGATTCAGGAGGGCTTGCCCCCCTGCATATAGTTGAAGGGTAATATGTTTCTGTATGTACTTGTGCTAGAATATAGTAAGTGTTAGTATTTTGTGTGTTTTCACTATTTTAAGTTTTCAGTATTTTGAGTTTTCAGTATTTTGAACTTTCGAGATTTTGGTCTCAGGATTTTGTTCTTCTGGATTTTAGACTTTCAGGATTCTGTAGCACTCCTCTATATATATATATATATATATATATACATATGTATATATATATATATATATATATATATATATATATATATATATATATATATGTATATCCATATCCTTATGTGTACACATGACTGTTGTATATAACTTCACCAGAAATAACTGAACCGACTGTATAAACCAAAGAATAGTTCCAAGTCACCAAAGGAGAATGAAATAGTCCTTTATTGCTCCAACAACAGGTAATAAGCGCTTTTGTCTGCCAAATGAGACTTCATCAGATAAAATTATACTGGTACCACTCCTGTATTTATATTGCCAATAATTGTCTCAATCATTCAATAAAGTTGAAAATTTAAAACACCTGAATAAAATTATTTTATCCACCACATCAGTGTGTGCAAAAACAATCTTATTGAAGTTGAAACATTTATATAAAACTGTAAAATGTCTTAAATTTAACAATTAATAATAAAAAATCTAATAACTGCTTAATACAGAAAACTTTTTTGTATAAATATTAAAAAGCTGTAACTTAAATAAAAAATGGAAAACCAAAAGAAAAATAATAAATATAATAAATTCATACTCTCCCTGCTTTGTCAACTAAAATAGCTTTAATACTAATGTATTCATTCAAGCCACGGGAAATATTAGCCTTCAGTCTCAACTGCCATCTCACTTCCCTATAAAGTAATGTATGCATTGCTCAGTCCTGGTAACCAGTGATCATATTCCAGTCTGATGAAATAGCATGGTAATGACATCATTAATAAGTACGAAAACTCCAAAAAAGTGGAAGCGGACAGGTTCAGTAAAGCACGGGCTGTTTATTTAACGTAAGCGCTTTTGGCTAAGGAAGTTCCTCAGCCTTCTTCAGACTAAAACAGTAAGTTACTCACAGCAAGACCTTATATATAAAATAACTGTACTAATTAAAACAATTAAAATTGATTAACCACTTGGCCAACTTCAAGCCTGGATTTTAAAGGGCTAATACCTGTTAAACACAAGCGTTTTTTTACTTTTCTACTAACTAAACAATACAAAATGTATTTTCTAAATGAACAACAAATAAACTTCAGATCTATGAAGTATGTCAAATATATCAAGTGTATCAATTATTTAGTCATTTAGTCAAACACACTGAACTAAAATACGGAACTCCTAGGAATATATAAATATAAATATAAATATCTATAAAATACCCGGTATAACCAGTAAATAAGTCACTTAGTAATGATAACATTTGTGACTAATGAAAAGAAACCAGAAATTATTGTAACCATTATTATATCTATATACATGGAAAAAAAAATATATATATATATATATATATATATATATATATGTATATATCTCTCAGTTTTTCTGATAAACTGAATATTTTTGACTACAAACTATTTCGATGCAGGAAATTGCAGTTGGAGGTTTCTTACCTTCAAGAATGTATTGGTAAGAAAATAATTCCTAAGGGTTTGCACCAATGGCGATACCCTGCTGGCTTGGTCAACAATTCAGTTTTTCACCAAGAACTGTTGGCCCTATTTGACAAACAGGGCTTGGAATTTTTAGCATCATTAATACATTATTACAGCTCTGAGATAAATAGTTTACCGGAAGACCTGATACAACTTGAGTCTTTCTTGCAACAACATCCTGATTTCATTAGATATAAGTATGATTATTTAATAATCCTGTCCAGTATTGAAGCATCTATCTCTAAGTTGCTGTTGAATATGACAAACCATCACCCTACTATCCCTGTGGCATGTGCAATAAATGCATATCCCTGTAGTAGCACTGATGAGATAGACAAGGGGTTGTATTGCAGTCCTGGTCATTGTGTGATTGTGGGTATGTCAGAGTATTTTCGTGGGTTTCAGTGAGTAAAATATCCAGTGTGGGGTGTGGGTGCAGGGTATACTGTCTTTACACCATGGTACCCCCAGTACATGTCCCAAGGTCCACTGTATGGAGACCAGTGTCACCATCAACCATACAGGTAACTGAGTACACTATCCAGCCAAATGATGCATGTACTATGTGCAGATTATCTGTAACAGAATGGACTCAATAACAAGGTAATTAGCACTGATAAACCCAGGTCTCTCTGATGTGTCTATGACTATTTGTTTGTCAATGTATATATATGACAGTATGGCATACTATGTATTGCCCATTAACACCCAGTACAACCCCATTACCATACTGTACAAGGCCTGGTGATGTTCCTCACTTAACAAGATACTTGGGACACCTCATACTAAAAGCTGTGTGTTGTGTGCAATTAAGGCCAAACACATTAGTAGCAACAAGTAGCTAGGTATGGATTCTACTCTCAGTGTTGCCAAGTAAGTGTGTGTGTATGTGAAGGGATCTACTTCAGTTTGCTGAATATACATGTCCCAGGAGGTCATCTGTCCAAGAACTGACTGGCAAATGCTAACATTTCAAAGGAATCATGTCATGGAAATTCATTCCATCAAAACTAGTAGTAGCTGTGTAAATGCCCTCTTTCCCATTGAATAGCTGTACAGTGATATTGGAGTTGATATATAGTTGGCTGTCGATGTTGTGGACACAGCCAAAGTCACTGGGTTTATTGTTGCATGTATCCCCACTCTTAGTCTGCTGTAATACTGTACAGTGTATGTTAACAGGTTAAGTAGTCATTACTCACACTATGTGCAGCTCTACTCCACCCCACACCCTTCAACGTGGAGGGCTGTGCCAGCCACACCAGCACACTTATGTTTACCAACACTGGGATTGCACTACATCGGGGAAGGGGACATATACCCTGCTGGTACCATCATCGATGGCATTAAAGTAGCAGACTGATTATTTACTGATGTGATGTTTTGCCTATTATATCTTGGTGGAGTTGCATAGGCTAAAATGGGTTCAATGCACAATTAAGTACATCCATGTGTACAGTATTCTCTGTGTATTGCATCGACACCAAAGCCTATATGTGTTTGTGTGTTATACACAAACATGTGGTGTGTGCCACCCAGTATACTTACCATTTTCCACTGTAGAAGGGCTGCTGATATCAGCCAGCATGCACTCACCTGGATACACCCCTCAGACCTATCAGCCATGTGGCACATGCAGTAACTCTTATACAGACCTGTTACTTGTGTTCAGTTGTATCCAGGATATGACTCAGTCAATGTGCCACCACAGTGCCATACCCATTCCAGGAATCAACAGCAGACCAACATCCTGCTGGCACATACACACCTACAACACAAACTGAATACATTATGGAGACCACAATCAGTCAGTGTTAATAACAGCAATAATGCATCATGGCTAGACAGCTACACATCCTGACATGTAAGCATTAAACTTTCCTGCTGAAAACATGTTACACAACATTACATTGCTATACCTTAGTACATTTACTCTGTGCATCAGAACCATATTAGCCTGTCTCTGCATCGATGGTATGGATGACAGGAATGTGGCACAGGTATCATCATATGCACAGGGTGTGTTGTGGGTTTGCCAGCGACCTAGGCTGAACCGTTTGGTTGACATCATGTGTATGTGTGTTAGGGGGTTTCATTATTAATTGGGCTGTGCAGATGTGGTGTGTGTAGGTATGGAGGTGCTCTAGCTGTTTTGGTGTGTGTGTGTGTGTGTGTGTGTGTGTGTGTGTGTGTGTGTGTGTGTGTGTATGTATGCACACAGTTCGGCCATGTGGCTACCCTATACAGGAGTTTGTTGGACAGCTGCAGACCATACATGGCAGGGTGTGCAGTACACCATCTCTGGCCATGGACACGAGAACTGTACCTGCCAAGGGTTCCATGGACACTAGCAGTTACAAGGCCAAATATGGTATTCTTCCCTGACAATGACAAATGTACACTGGATCCGGGTCCCTTTTGGGACCAGCCAGGGCCACATGCAGGTGGCCTGCTGTGTTGTGGTGTGGACAGCACCCCTCCCTCTGCAGAGTTGGTGCTGGTACTGCCACTATGGGATTGTTGCACATCCACGTAGACCTCCACCTGTTGGTGCTGCTGACTTACGTCCATGTGGCTGCCGCTCTACTCTCACCATATGCTTTAACACAGACATTGCATGGTCAAGGATTCCCACCATCTCACCCAACCATCTATCCAGGACCACTGCAAAATAATGGTGGGCACCTGTGAGATCATGGATGTTGTCAATAACAGCAGAATGAGTAGCCCTCTGAAGCCTCAGACTCTGTCTGGTATAATGTTCCATACGTGTCTGTGCCTCCATGATGGCCTGAAACATGCATCTGGTAACACCTGCTGTGGCACTTCTGCCAGGGGCATGATGTCCAGCAGCCATCCTACGAGCACCCCTGTACATCTGCCTGTGTGGTACCTCGCCAGTCATCTGGCTATGGCTGCTGTGTACAGATGCACTTGCCATAGTCACCTACTGTCCTGTCCCATGCCACTACCTGCCAACTGTCCCTCATCTATAGCCACTGGTGATGGGGTATGTATAGGCAATGTGACTGTGTGCGGAGATGGGGTGGATAAAAGTGGGATGTCAACCAATAGCACAGCTTCAGCCCCTGACAACCCTACCTGTGCCTCACCATTGCTATCATCATTGTCAGAATCTGTATGGACACTAACATCAATTCACCTGCAGGAGGGACCTTGACCCACCTCACCACCTGTGAGGGGAAAACAGAAAATGTTCTTTAAGACCTGTACATCATTGCTTACTTCTACACACACACACACACACACACACACACACACACACACACACACACACACACACACACACACACACACACTTAGAGGTGAGGTGGCACAAAGATATTACACAGACCTCTCATTACCCAACTGTCAACATGCATGACATATGGAACTCAACAGCATGCACTTCAGCTATCATTATACATCTCTGTGATGCATGCATTGTGTTAGTAGGTTATGCCCTTCCTCTGGAACACACTGCACCAATGTACACAGTATTGCTGCAAACCTGTTCAGCACCCTGCCATGTACTGTGCAACATACCTCACAAGTGTACACACCATTGCTGAATGTGTATATGTGTGGCAGTTATGTTTTCTCTGTTGCTCACAGCCCCTATGTGTTTGTCTGACACATACCTGGGTTGATATGAGGACAGATGTCAATAGTGAATGCCTGACGTCAGATTTGCAGCTCTCATCATCAGCAGTGCATGTATGAGCAATAAAATCCAATTATACTGACAACCTCCAAAGCTTACCTGTGGCTATGAGGAGTGTACACACCCTTATTGACATGCCACCCTCTTCCTTGATATGCCATGGGGCCACAATACTGCATATGTTAACATTACACACACCTGACATATGACATATGACCTGTGCAATAAAATGCAGCATCAAACAAATGTGTTAGTTATGCAGATGTTGACTAGGATGCATACAATATGTGGGTTGCATAAATGTGCACACCCTTAACACAATGGTTTGTTGCAGCACCTGGTAAGTGAACTACAGCAGTCACTATTTCTGGAAGGTGTATACTATCATGGCCCATCTTCACTTGCCATTATATGGTCACTCCAGCCTGGAAATGTCCCCCAACTCTGCCAGATTCTAAGGTCAGCTCATGTGCACAGCCCTTGGAGGTCACACAGTGCCTTCACTATTGCTGTGGAGTCAGGGTTATGTCTGGCACAATGCATGACCTTGACTGTGTTCGGATGCTTAGCTAGCTTTGGATGTATGCTACAGTTCACTGTTTTGTTTCAGGATGACAGCCCTCCCCATCCTCAGCCTTTTTGCAGATGCTTGACAACTATGGGCCACACATGAGTGTCATTTTGCAGTGTCTCAAATTCAGAACACCATGTCTACCAGCCTAGTTTCTGCTAATGAACAGCAAACCTAATGCTGTACACTGGCACCAGCAAGGTGCAGATGGGGATGGTGGGCGTTATTCAGAGTGAGGTGTTGCTTGTGCAGCACCTGTATCTTTATTAATACTGTCTGTAGGTTTCAGCCTTGGTCTGGGTACACAATTACACATTGCAATACATGCCTTTGGGAGATTTGATGTTATGCATATGCTACCTGTAGAGAGCCCTGGATGATGTCTCCTGTGGGACAAGTCTTCCATCTGATTACCCTAAACCATAGGCCACACCTATGCAGAGTCCAGGTAATTGTCAACACAGGTACTGCACAGACAGTACTTGCTAGATATTTCTGCAAGTCCCTCAGTGTTGCTGCATGTGTCTGGGTGGCCTCCATGACCAGTTTGCAATATATGTTGTCATCTGTCTTGGATGGGCATCTGTTTATTTTCTACATTAATGGTGTCCCATACCTCATCATCACATACATGCTTGTCTACACAGTTTGCCATGGTATATGCAATGGCAAGGTAAGGCTATGTCTCCCACTACTTAGTGCTACCTTTTGGATATGGGATCCATTGCATGGCTTGTAAGATGTGTTCAAGCCACAGCTGCCTCTGTTGCAGGTGAGTTGGCAAATATCATGGACATACTTCTTGGACACCAGACCTTCACTTGGTGTGACATTGAGCCCCCATACTTGATGGAAGGTGCATACTCAAGATGACTGAATGCTGCAGTACCTCAAAAGCTGCTTCCACAATATGTTATTTGGAGTGTGTGCACACATATACATCCATTGTTTGTTAAGGTATGTATTCCCCATATTTGTTGTCCTAACATAGGATTCCATCTTACACATTCATTGCTCATATTAGAAACAGATTACAGGTTGCAGAAGTTGTGGACTGTGGTATTGTGATATGCTGTTGTGTAGATATGTAACAGTTGCCATTGTTATACTGGTATATACACTGTTGTAGCCACTGTATAAGGGTAATGTTTCAGACATGTCCCTACTGTAGGCCATTTGTCCCACCATTATGTTTATCTCTGTCCACACATCTTGCACTGACAGGTTGTTAGTTATATTGCAGGACTCTTACATACCCTGCAGATATGCCACCATGGTGACCACTGTGATGCAGTGCAGTTAACAGCAACAATAAGTGGACATGTACAGCATGCATTATGGGTAGATGTGTTAAATGTGTGCATGGCAAATGCCATGGCCATTTTATGGCTGGTGTATTGGCAAACCTGAACCAAAGACCTCCATACTCACCAGGTACAGACTGCTGCCCCAGTGGTATATCAGAGGGGCCTACATAGTTGTGTGAGAGATGTGATGTCAGTAGTCGCACCTGTGGCACTGGTACAGGGTGGGAGCAGCATTTCAGTACATCAACAGTACAAACCCACAATACTACAGATTATGCACATCTGTTCATTACTACACTGCAGCCACTGACTATATTATCTGACATATGCATGAAGATACGTTACAGATGTAGATGGATAAGCAAAAGTGGTCTACTAATTTCACCAGGGTCTTACCTGCACACTTTTTGTCCATTGTGTGGGTAGCACCTACCTCCACAATGCTATCTTCAGGTTCTTGACTTGGCTGGTGGCCGGGTGCCCCAGTGCTGGTGTGTCAGTGGGGGCTGGATGGCATGACCCCCACCTGTGGCTAGCTAGTCCCTACTAACTGCAGCAGCATGCTGAAGGGCATGACAGATGAGGTCAGTGCAATGATGTCGCACCTGTTCATAACTGCAGTTATGCAGGCTGACATCTTTTATCCTGTGGACAAGCTCATTCCACAGGGCAGTCCTATCCTGCAGATCATGAGCCATACGCCCAAAGAGGGTTCTATGACGATGCACCATGAAGTTGATGAGGATGTTATTCTCCTATGGAGTGAAAGCAGGGAGTCACTTTCTTGATATGGTACCTGCAAGACATAAAAAGGAAAAAAGGTGTGAGGACCTCATACTGCAAGGATATAATAGTTGTTAATTGATATCCCCCCCCCCCACCATATCTGCAAAAATAATCTGAACACACACATCAATGGGTAAGTTTACACCTACTGTTGGGACATATATCCTATTGTGCAACAAATACTGAAATGTGTTTCTATTCATGTTCCATGTTAAACACTATCAATGTTGGCCTGTTGCTAACAATGTAACCTACACGCCATTGTAATGACCACTGTGATTCCATATATGCATGTGTTCTGTTTGCTATTCTACTGTTCCAAATCTGGTGTTTTGGGTTATTGGGAATATGTATGCATGCTGTTATAACTAATCCTAGATTGTGTTGACTATTACTACCACATATGTTCTAAAACTGCAACACAATAGCACATTTGGGAAGTCTCTTCCCAGCAGGACCACCTCTCCCACCTCATCTGGTCATGGCACCAGGCCACAGCACATCTGGGACCCAACCTGGGACCTCGTCATCTGCTGGTCCTGCACTACCTTCAGATGGAACCACCTCAGGGGATGATGTCTGTCCCCCTAGGAGCACGCACAGACAGGATCCTGTAACCTGAAGTCATGTCCAGGGTCTGGTGCATAGGGACCTCTGCAGAGAATTGTGGGATCTGCTACACCACCTTGAGGCCGTCATGACACACATAGAGGTTCAGCCTGCCCGTCCTGCTCAGCCCCCAGCACAGTCACCTTCAGGCCGTGAAGGTGCAGTGGTGACTGCCCATGGGTGGGGACCTCAGTCCCACTGTTTCCATTTGGGGGCTCATGGGCTTCCAAATTCCAAACACCCCTCCCTGTCCAAGGTGTTTACCCACCACATGTGTCATATATTGCCCCTGTATACTGTCTTGTCTGTCTTGTTTGTCTTCCAAAACAACTTACCTCCCCATATATACCTACTATCCTTCCCTAACATCCAACTCTCACCTTAACACAAAAAGGGCAATCTGTTCCCAACACAAATGTCACACCATACATAACTATCCATTTTGCACCCACTTACAACTGCTTATGGGTGCCTTAAACACTCTGTATCCAACAGCCCTTGTTCTGGCCAGCAAATGCATTATCAGCCCTTGCAAGTGTGTAACCCAGGACCCTGCACACCCTAGCCACATCAATTTACCAGTAAGCCATCTGAGCTGCAGATATGTGTGTTCTCAAACATATATACATACATATATATGTGTGTGTGTTGGTATATATGTAGGCATACATGTTGTGCATATACATGTATATATATATATATATATATATATATATATATATATATATATATATGGAGACATCAGGTCTATACTCTGAACCTCCTTTCTCAACTGCTACACTGTTCTGCCTTGCTACAAAACAGAGCATCACATGTGGACACAGCCTAACATTAGGGGGTATATATAGGGACAAATCGTAGATAAGCCTATTACTAACCTATGAAGTTTCTGCATGATACATTTCACATTAGCATGACTGCTCTGAAAGTGGTGCGTCTGACACTCGTGTTTATCATGACTTCATAACTTCCACCTTAAGCTATTTGCCAGACTAACACACATGTTTGGAGGAACAGAACAAACACTATGATGGCTTACATCTTGTCATTCTGTGCAGATCCACACAGTTGACAGGTATGGCCCAGTGCCCAGAGGCCAGATGCTATGTCCATTGCAGTTGTTCATCAGGACATCATTACAGAAAATCATGATGGTACATGTCAAGCTTTCGAAATCATTTGTCCCATTATTACAGACCAAGTATTACATTCAATTACATGCTGACATGTTACACATACCTATTTTATTAGTATGCTCTTTGCTGTGTTGCACTTCAGGATTTTTTTTTTTTTTTTTTTTTTTGGTATTATTTTAGTTTTTTTTACTATTATTTCTGTTTTTGCTGTTTCTCGCTCTCTCTCTCTCTCTCTCTCCACTACAGGGATCGAGCTGGTTTGAATAGGTTGCCGCATGGCTTTTGCAGATGATGCTCATGATCAGGTGATGGCCTTTGCACCAGTTGGTGTTCTCCACTTGCTAATTGAATGCAGCCAGCTGTGTAGTACTTCCAATAGCCATTCTCATAGCCACCCACTACTATAAATGACAACATCATGTGGGCATTGTCCCTTTACCTTTCCTGTATGGAAGACATCCTTCATGTGTGTGGGCAGCAGTGTCACAGGCAGCAGGTAGCAATACCTCTTTAAACAGGACTTGTGGACACAGGCCAAATACATGTTTGTTTAAGGTTCTTGACCTATGGAGAGTGTGAGTATGGCTGTTATATGTATTGAATACTGCTGGTTTACAGGGTCTGTGTGTACACGCTAGTTTTGCATGTAATGCAGTCTGTCTGCATAGCTCTCAACTGTGGGCCTATCCACATGATGGCCAGAGGATTGGCTGTTATGTTTTGTCTGTTCACAACACAGGTCTTGTGTCTGACATATCAGTGGCATTATCTCTGTTGATTGCTATCGGCACATGGCAACATCCATTTGTGTTTCTGACTCCATATTCCTGATTAAGGGTATGTTGCAACCAATCCTGTAACACCAGCAACTTTCACAGTGTATAACAGCAATATTGCAAATATGGCTCTGTGTTCCAGCGTCGATCCTCCAAATATATACCAGGCTTTGTCCAGATGTCATGCAGTAAGAGTTTGTTAAGTAATGGCCTTTATTGCTGGCATTCCTGCTATCATTCCAGTGTTGTTATGGACTCCCACACAAATTGTGGGGTAGGGTCCATATATATGATGGCAACAGCTGGACAAAACATGCGTGGCCTTGTAAAGTTCAGAGATCAGTGTATGGAAAACACTGTTTTATGCCCTTGTAAGGCATTTTATGGGGGAAGGGTATTAAATGCTTTTAATCTAGGCAATTACAACATGTGAGGGATATCAGTGTTAAGAAACATTGTGGTATATGGCTGCATATTTTCATACATTTCACCATGGGAACAGTGGTGGGCTACAGCTTACTGCCTTACACACAGTTCTGTTTGTCAGTGTGATAGTGACATTTTAAGTTAAGCATTGTTATGTAACAGATATATTTACATTGTGACAACAAATACATTCCCCCCTAGGGGTTAGAGGCTGCTAAACTACATCTGTAATTAAGTGCTGATTGGTTCTTATCTTCAAGGCAAGTTTTTTTTACTGTTGTACTACTTGAAGGCCTTAGCCTGGACAGCAAAGTATATAACTGTATCAAATGTTTTGTTTGAGAGTTGCATTAATCAGTTATTATGTATTCCAAACATCTAACTGCTATAGGAATTGACATAAACAATTGAAATAGTACACAAATAAACATTTCTGTGTATGCAAACTTGTGTGTGGTGTCATGTCCTTTGCATTGTGTGTGGGTATATGTTTCATGCAATAATTCTCATTTGAAGGAATGAATCCAACACTGGTCATTTTAAAAGGTGGCAAATGTAGGAATAATGGCTGTTTGATATGCTGTGCACCCTCTATATATACTCTTCTTATACATATCTATAAGTAGTAATAACTTTATATGTGTATATGTGTATATACATACAAAATATATATATATATATATATATATATATATATATATATATGTGTGTGTATATACACACACACACATATATATATATATATATATATATATATATATATATATATATATATGTGTGTGTGTGTATATATGTGTGTGTCTGTATATGTGTCCTTGGAATGTTTAGGCTTCCACATTGTGCATTCCCTATGTTAGACTGACTGTTCTGCATGTGTTACAGATATCATCTTGACATCTTACAGCTGAGATGGCTTACTGTTAACAGGTTGTAGGTGTGCTGTAGAGGGTCCTGGTTTCAAGACTTGCAGGTGTTGGTTATTGTGTTGCAAGGCATATCTGTTCAGCTATGGAGGAAGGGGAAATGGTGATATTTATAACAGATCCCTAATTTGGGCCCCCATTACCTCTGCTTTTGGTCAGATGTTTTGCAGTGAGAGGTTCAGAGTGTGGATCCAATGTGTGAATGCTATACACCTTTATATATATATATATATATATATATATATATATATATATATATATATATATATATATATGCATATATATATATATATATATATATATATATATATATACATATATATATACACATACATACATACATCTACATATATAAATACATTTTCTCTACTGTTGAATGACTGTGCTGCATGATATGTTTGAGAAAACATCACTTTCATATAGAGCATAAATGGTGTAGTGGTAAATCACTGAGGCAATGGTGTGCTAGGTCATGGGTTTGAGACTTGCAAAGGCTGGTTATTTTGCTGCTGGGTAAAATAAGGGCTGTTGGATCCAGAGTGACTAAGGCACTTTTAAGCAGTTGTAAGTGGATTTGTGTGGGTTTGTGTGACGGTAAGCAATGCTTACTTCCAGTTAAATACGCTTACTGACACTTAGCCTTAAAAGTGCTTAATCTGTGTAGGCATTGCTTAGCACTGCACAAACAGGCTTAAACCCACTTACAACTGCTTAAAAGTGCTTACTCCCATTTACCCCCACACTAATTTCTTTAAAAGAAAAGAAACAGGGGTGATAGGAAATTGGTGAAAAAAAGGGCATGCAGAGGGAAAAACAATATGAAAATAGCAAGGAATGTGCAGGAAGGGTGTAGGGAAGGTTCATAGCTGTCCATTTCTTCTACAGCAACAGCTGTGCATATACACTGAATTTGGAGGTAGTTTTGGGCACTCAAACCCCTGAGAGAGGGGTGAGGACAACAATAATATATTGTGAAGCCAATTAGACCAGATTACATGTGTCCAGTGGACATGTGTGTGAAATGGACAGCTATGTATGGGGCGAGATTGTTTTTTTGGGAACAGATTGCCCTTTTTTTAAGGTGAGAGTGGGATGTTGGGGAAGGATAGTAGGTATATTTGAGTAGATAGGTTGTGTAGGAAGACAGACAAGACAGAGAAGACAGCATACAGGGGAGGTATATGACACATGTGGGGGGTAAATACCTTGGACAGGGAGGGGTGTTTGGAAATCGGAAGTCCATGAGCCCCCAAATGGAAACAGTGAGACTGAGGTCCCCACCCATAGGCAGTCACCACTGCACCTTCACGGCCCCAAAGGTGGCTGTGCTGGGGGCTGGGTAGGACTGGCAGGATGACCCTCTAAATGCACTACGCTGCCCTCAAGCTGGTATAGCAGATCTCCAAACTCCCTTCGGGGCTTGCTATGCACCAAGCCCTGGAACTGACTATGTGTGACAGTTTCCTGTCTGCGCCCACTCCCGGTGGGGGGGCAAGCCCCGTTTCCTGAGGCAGTTCCACCTGAAGGTGGTGCAGGACTAGCGGATGAGGAGGTTCTGAGGTGGGTCCCAGATGTGCTGGAGCTTGGTGCCACGGCCAGATGAGGTGGGAGAGGTTGGTACGCTGGGACCGGCCTTCCCAAACATGCTATGGTGTTGCAGTTTTAAAACATATATAGGTTAGTAATAGTCAACACAATGCAGGATTAGTTATAACAGCATGCAGAGATATTCCCATTAACCCAAAACACTAGATTGGGAACAGTTGCATAGCAAACAGAACACATGCATATATGGAACCACCAATGATAGCATTTCAACATGGAACATTAATAGAAACACATTTCAATATTTGTTGAACAATAAGACATATGTCCCAACAGTAGGTTGGTGTAAAACATACTCATTGATTTGTGTGTTTTAATTATTGTTGCATATATGGTGGGGGGTGTCAATTAACAAGTTGTATATCCTTGCAGTACTCACAACTTTAATGATCATTGCTCTAATCATTACTCTACATGTATTATTACAGTACCCTGTGGCCTTGGTTAGGGTAGTGGTATATTTGTAAACAAGTGTATACTTCAACTGTCTTATAGTTAAATTCTACATCTCTTACCTGGTATACCTGTGGAGGGAATGTTTGTTAACACTACCTTATTGTTTCTACACATATTCCCAGATTCTGAGTTAATATTATCAACATACTTCTCAGTCTCTTATTGCACACACTCTGGTCAAAGCTTGACAACATGGGGGTGGAAATGGGACATATTTTGAATATTGCTCTCATAAACTTGGAGGGTTGATAGAGTGACAGCATTTGTTTTCATATACATTTTCTGAAGGTTTTGAGGTCTGAAAATCAAATGTATGTCATTATTTACTGAAAACAAATCTGAGATCATCCCACTGATTTACCATGGGGACAAGGGAACAGGCAGAAAATATGAGCCAATTATCTGGACATTATGAAAGTATGTGTACAGTTGAGAGGTATGATTATGCATACAGCTTACTACCACTGCCAGGATTCAAACCATGCCTGTGTCTGATAAAAATACCACAATTTAAATGTCAGCAGAGTGTGCTGTTTGAATATTGCTATGTCTTCAGTGTTTTCTGTCTAAGTCTCTCGTAGTTGTACAATCTGACCTTGTAATTACAACAGTCTCATACAGGCATTCCTAGACATATTTTTATGTAGCACAGTGTGACAAACAGTGGTTGACACAACAGTACTACTCTGACATCAGATGTTCTGAATGCTACATGTCAGCCATACAATACCATAGTAAACACTACCAGTCCAGGATTCAATCTTTATTGGCAGGCAGTTTTCTTATCTGGCAGACCTGTGGAGGGAATGTTTGTTACACTACCTGACTGTTTCCACACATATTACCAGATTCCGAGTTAATATTATATACATACCTCTCAATCAGTTAATGCACACACTCTGGTCCTAGCTTGACATCATGGGGGTAGAAATGGGACATATTCTGAATATTGCTCTCATAAACTTTTGTTGAGTTGCTAGAGTGACAGGTATGTTTTCATATACATTTTCTGAAGGTTTTGAGGTCTGAAAATCAGATGTATGTCATTATTTGCTGTCTAAAATTCTGAGATCATCCCACTTATTTGCCAGGGGGACAGGGTAACCGGCAGAAAATATGAGCCAATTATCTGGACATTCTGAACAAATCTGTACAGTTGAGAGGTATGATTATACATACAGCTTACTACCGCTCTCAGGATTCGAACCATGGCTGTGTCTGCTAAAAATACAACAATTTAAGTCACAGTAGAGTATGCTATTTGGATATTGCTGTCTGTCTCTTCACTGTTTTCTAAGTCTCTCTCG
Organism: Protopterus annectens; assembly: GCF_019279795.1. Classification (NCBI taxonomy): domain Eukaryota; kingdom Metazoa; phylum Chordata; order Ceratodontiformes; family Protopteridae; genus Protopterus; species Protopterus annectens. Next base: position 1,232,160,259 of record NC_056737.1, read on the forward strand.
ATTGTACAATTTGACCTTGTATTTACAACAGTCTTATACAAACATTCCTGGACATTTTTATTATGTAGCACAGTGTGGGTAACAGTGGTTAATACAACATTTTTTTTCAGAGAATGCAACACTAAAAATGCCATACGATACCAGAGTAAACACAACCAGACCAGGATTTAGAGCTTTATATCCAGGCAGTTACAGTTTTATTTAAATATGACCTATATGGGACTATTACTGTAATATTGTCTGGTTTATTCAGTAAGCCCATATACAAAACAGTTTTTATACTGGCAGCTGACTTTCTACTACTTTATATTTATTTGGTATGACTACTACAAGCAGGATTGTTATTCACCAGCCTTGTGATGCAGTCTTTGCAGCCTACTTGAATGGGTTTCCTGATTCACCGCCTGCTCACCTGCAGCTGTAAGGGAAATAGAGAAATATTTAGCATACCTATCCATCATATACACAGGCTGGACATTATTAAACAGTTACTGGTATGAGTACTTACACACTGCTGGGACATCACCCCTCTGCCTTGATTCTTGGATCCACTGTTCCAAGAGCTCCCTCTTCCTCCATTTCAAGTCGGCTAGTGGTGCCTGACCTGCTCACCAGTCTGAGTGATACCAGTGGCACTGGTGTGGTCATGGGCAAGATGGTCCCAGGCTTCTGCTTTATAATGGTAGCCTTGGTACTGGCCCTGCAGCAGTCTCTTGTCATGGTTTTTCTACCATGACCTTGGACTCCTGGATGCTCCAGCGCTGTGCCCAGAAGCACAATCCCTCTCTGATTCCAGACATGCTCCCTACAGTGGGAAGCTGTAACCAGTTATAAGCTGTATTCCCACCTGTGGGGGTTTATATATGGCCGATTTCCTGACCTTTGCCATGACTGGACAGTTTTGAATATGCTGATCTAAGCTAAGCTACAGGCAAACCTGCTTAGCTGATGTTGGTAGTGCTTAAAGGGGCAGGTTCAGCACTGCTTACCAATGGGTTATTTCATTTAGCTAGGCTGCTCATTACTTAGCAGTCATATTTACACAATGCTTACACCTGGTAAGCAGAGCTGTGCAATGCTATATTGCTTATTTTTCATTTTATAGGCTATCTGCCGTATGGCATTGATTCATTATTCATTACATGTTATGCATTTGTTTACTGTCCCTGACATCCCCCAATGTGCTTTCCTTACATTTATTCATGTGTGACTATACTGTATGGGGCACTTGTGTTTACATGGGGATTTCACAACTTTATTACACTGACACCTCACATCTGGACCTAATGCAGTACTTCGGTTAACAAATATATGTTATTTAGTAGGTAATACAAAAAAAAATTGTTTATGCACTGCTGTCACATTTAAAATGTGAATTGGTAACTATGGGGATAGAACCAGCAATGGCTGCTCGCAAATTGTATGCTCTAACCACTACACTATTGCAATACTGCTTATGTTGGATTTCTCTTGCTATTTAACTTTTTGTGTTGTTTAAGCTGGACTAAGCGTAGCTAAGCAAGGGGCACACCCACGCAGCTACACTTAAACTTTATCGCATTTATAAAGAAAAAGTTTTATTGTATTATTTTAGCTATACCCTTAAGAATATCCATGCTAATGCTAAACCATGTACTTTTACCAGCTTTCTGCTTTATGATGGGCATACCTCTCAACCTTTTGGAGCAAAAACTCTGGACAAACCCTAAAATGATGAGGGGACAAATAGAGACAGATTTTAAATATTGCTCTTACAAACTTAGTTGATATAATGACAGATCTTGCATTAGGATGGATTTTCTGAAGGATGTGGAGTCTTTTAAACTCAAATGTTTGTCATTATTTAATGACTTCAGTCCTCTGCTATTTTCCAGAAAGGCACAGATTTTAGGAGGAACACACCAAAAATATGAGACAAATATCTGGACATTCTGTGAAAATCTGTACAGTTGAGAGGTATGTTCCTGATGTGTTGGGTGTGTTATGAGCATTCTCGCTCATTTTAATTGCTGAAAGGCAATTCTGGAGTGCAGGGGTGTGTGTATTGTGAGAGCTCTGCTCTCAGACACACCCCCTGCACTTGTACATGTTTCCATGTAAGTTTAACAGCACAGGCAGCACGCCTTCATGAATATGCAAGGTGCGCTGCCATGCTGTACAGGAGCAGTCCCTGCCATGTGGGAATAACTTATTCCTACATGGCTGCCTCCTGAATCCCAGAAAATGTCTTATCTTATGTCTTAAAAGATCATTTTCAGTTTTCATAGAATATTGTGTGATGTTGTTAGGAAGGTACTGTATTAGTAAATGGACACTTTGGGGATATTCCCCATTGCACAGGTACCATTTCTTTATATTTGACAAAACAATTGTTAAATGAAAGTGACAAGGGAAAAACATGGACTGCAGTGCCTTGGCCTTGAATGTGAATGTGGTTCATGAACAAGGCACTTTTCAGCAAAATATTAATAAGGCATCCCAGTGACTTAAAACACACATGCCAAAATACTTTTCTATGGGGACAAAACTGAGAGCATCCATTCATGCATTCAATTTGTTCTGAGGCTGCAGAATAGAAATACAGTTTAGTCAGATTCAAAGATGGCCGCCATTCTGTAAACACTGCTAATCTACAGCTCTTCAATACTTATGGAATAAAATCAACCCAGAGGAAATACCAGGACCTATTTAAACACAATATTCTGAGTTAACAACTCTAATCTATATCCAGAAAACCAGAAAAGGGAAAATAAACCTGAAGAATAAACAAATCTATCAAGATTACAACAGATTAATTGGAACTGAGGAAAGAGACAAGGAAAAGAAGCCGTGTGCTCAGGGCACTTTACACATCCACTTCTATCTATAAACCAAGATGCCTTACTTCCACAAAATGTCAAAAGAAGATAAAAATATGGACACTACAAGAACAAAAACTAAAATCTCAGAATTATTATCTCCTGAGAAAGATCTGAACTCTAAAAGGCAGAAAATAACAAAACGACAAGACACTGCAAAATCAGGGAATAAAAATAAACCAGATCGACTTGCAAATCTGGATGACATAAAATCAGCTTTACTGCCTATCCAAGAGGCAATAAAAGAAATGTCTACTTAACTGCAAGCATTTGGAACTTCCTTCAACCAAATCTTGGAAAGAATGGACAAATATGAAGCCAAAACCGTGGAGAATGAGGAAATAGCCCTATTATCCAAAAAATCTGACTCACATGAAGCAGTCATACAAACCATGCAGGCTAAAATTATTGATCTGGAGGCAAGATCCAGAAGGAATAACATAATCATTAGAGGCATGCCAGAGAATATACAGCACAATGAACTGATTCCTTCTATCATTCATATATTTGCAACACTACTCAAAGACCAAAAAACAGCCCATCAAATAACAATTGAGAGAGCACACAGAGCCCTGAGAGACTCTCAGACTTCAAATACTCCAAGACCAGTCTATGCCAAATTACTTAACTTTCAAGATGTTAATAAAATATTATTGTCTGCAAAGAAAAATGGGAGACCCTTAATATGGAACAACAACAGAATCTCTCTAGCCCAGGATCTGCCTCTTCAAATTAGGCAAGCCAGACAGCTCATGTCTCCTTATTGCAAATTTCTAATTGATAAAAAACTAAAATTCCAAATGAAGTATCCAAATACTCTACTATTTTCTGTGGTTGGGGTCAAATACTCAGTCGCCAACAGTACAGAAGCAAAATCTACCTTTATGTCTGTTTTTAAAATAATTCCCGCCTTAGACAACTAGCTTCACTCTCCGATGTGGTTATTGAGCCTCCGAGATCGGATATAACTCTTAATAACAGCCGTGGACTTACTTTTCTCATAGTTTGCTCCTGCCTTGCTCTAGGCTGCTTTTTTGGAATGGCGCGACCCTATTCTCGTTTTCCAAGCCACGAGAGCCCCAACAGGAAGTACACAACATGTGCGCCACATTCGCTTTCCCACGGGAGGAACTGAAAGTTCTTTTGCTGCTCCAGAAGTCGTTTTAAGAGGTGACACTTCTGGAAGTTCATCTGCATGCAGAGTCCCCCTTCGAGAAGCTAAGTAATCGGCTTAGCTGTCCAGAAGCTCGAAAAGAAGGACAATGGATCTGTAAAAAAAAAAAAAAAAGAAAAAAAAAAAAGTTAATTACAGATGAGAAATCTCTAAAAATGTGAATGTTATAGTTAAATTACATATTCTCTTTCCATATAGCTATCAAATGTTGCTTTTAAATGTCACCATTTATAATTAATGTTTCCAGCTTCACATAACATAAATAGAGTTGATAAAGTATATCACACTGCTAATAGTCATGAAAACACTAAGTGGTAATACAACAAATTACATATACCTAAATGACTACACTCTTGAGTTTATAAACACAGGGATTAATTTCACTCATGGTAATTTTAAAATAGCTAATTGTGTCCTCTTTAAACAAATACCTAAGCTTAATATGAGAACATATAGTGGACTTGGTCCCTTTTATGAAGGCAAACCTGTTATAATCTGCATATCATGAGAACCCCTGCCGATAGCATTAACATACACACTAGTGCTGAGATCTCTATTCTACATAAAACCACTTTTATGCCACTAGTATGGCAGGACATGAGCTTTGAGGGTCAGACATTATACTGAAGGTAGTGAATTAAGTAGTTTAATACAAAATAAAATGTAATACTGTAATAAGCTGATACCAACAGAAACATATAAATAATACCTGAAAACTCAACTTTAAAGCATGCTACCTTGGATATCATATTATAGACCCAGGTAAACTTAACTTCATAGAACTGTAAATGAAGTATACACGCACAAATATTCAATAATTAATATAAATGAACAAAGCTCTTTGATATGCTTTGCATAAATTATGCTATCGAGTAAATCTTATTATGACTCACTATATCTAGTTTCAGTTACTTAAATGCATCTAGTACACAATACATCTGGTGCTGAAACCAACACAGAATGAGTTTCCTTAACTTTGATGATAAAGAAAATACATATGTTAATGTATTGAGTCTACTACAGAGCTTAGATTGGAACTAGGTGCTCTCTTATATTTTAGACTGGAGAATGCATTAAGGGTAGCAGAGTATTTATTTTCCTTTTTGTTCCGATCCTATATTCCAAAATGCTATAATAATAATAAGGTTCACACTTACTTGAATTGATCTCTAATGATTGCCTAACTACTTGTGTCTATATTCATGTATATGCTTATGTGTATATTGTTATATAGTTATATCGTTTTCTCCAGGACTCATCAGAATAAGAATGTGTAAAGTAAAACAGTTGACGTATATCGAATCTGTTGTAAGAAAAAGTAGCGTTAAGATCTTTGTTAAACACAAGGCCATTCAAGATTTAAAATAACACAGGGCAGGGGTAATATAACTGCTGGGAGTAATGATTATCGGAGCATTTGAACCTCAAATTTGAAGATTCCCCCAAAGTAAGGAAAGTAACAATCAGAGACATCAATCTCTTACCAAGGGGAGGATGAATCATATACAAACTAAGAGTAAACAAGGAATGTATATACTCTATGAATATGGTTAACAAATTAAACTTGAAATAACAATTTATAATGGATAAACTTTCAAAATATTAGAGATAAATTTCTTAAATTGATGTTACCTGCCTTTCGGCAAGATCAGAACTGGTTAAAATGGATTTTTCAACTTTGATACCTTATTATAAAACTCATAAGAAGAGACTTGGATTGCAGAAGTAGTGTTTGTTAGGGAATGAGTGGGATAGGCTTTGTACAAATAGTTTTAGGTCACACAGGGCCATTAAGAATCTTTTACCTCTTAAATACTAACATACAAGATATATATATATATATATATATATATATATATATATATATATATATATATTAATAATACAAACAAATACAAAAACCAAATCTTGCTAGGTCCTGTTAAATTCCTGGTCCAGGAGATTAGTGGGTAGGCACAGGGAAGGGATGGGAATAAACAAATGCTTTCATAACATGTTTTTGATAAGAAACAAACACATCCCAATATACTTACACAATTTTTCAAGACTTTTTACACAAAATAAAAGCTTTATAAATGTGGGAAATAGACTCATGGAACATTAAAGGGCTCCAGAGCATTAAGAAAAGGAAACTGTTTCTTCACCTAGCTCTACAGTCTAAGTCAATCTTCTTACTAATTCAAGAAACACATTTAACTAATGAGCAATGGTCAGAAATCAAAGAGAAAAAGTGGATAAGAGAAATTATAGCCTCTGAAGGCAAAACCAACAGTGCAGGAGTAGCTATAATCATTAAGAACCATTACAAAGATAAAATTTTAGAATCCAAAATAGATAAAGAAGGAAGATGGTGTTATGTAACCCTCTCAACTCCTGCTTACGATAAACCCATTTTACTTCTCAATATATGTATGCACCCTGTAATAACCAGCACTCCTTTTTCGCTTCATTGTACCCTATCTTAAAACAATACAGTAACCACTACATGATTATAGGAGGTGACTGGAATGCATATCAGAACCCAAAAAAGGATAAATCAAGTCCACAGAGATCATGCAACAAACAAGCAGTTTTAACATTAAGCGAACTTAAATATGACTTTCATTTATATGATCCCTTCAGATATGGTAATAACACAAATAACTCAAATAACTTTACATTTTACTCAAACTGTCATAAAATGTGGTTGAGAATTGACTTTTTTCTAATTTCAGAAGCACTAATCAACCTTGACCCCACGATATCCATACATACTCGTTACTTGTCTGACCATTCTAAAATTACATTAATCATTATTAAGACCAACAAAAACACACTACATCAGGGATGCAACTGGTCTCTAAATCCCAATCTCTTAAATAAAAAGGAAATAATTCAGGAAGTTCAGAACATTCTTAAAATGTCCCTAGACAATCTAACAAAATAAAATCACCTTCCTGATATTGAATGGGCGGCAACCAAAGCTCAGATAAGAGGTATCTTTCTTAAGAAAACTTCTCACTATAAGAGAATCCAACTCAAAGAAGAAGAACAACTAGAGGCTAAAATTAAATCATTAGAACAGGGTCTAATTACAAACTACAACACACAAACTGAAACAGAACTATTGAAATGCCAGAAAGACCTATTCTTGGTTCACAACAATAATCTATCATTTCATGAAACTAAAGTACTTGCAAAATATGCTAACCATACACAAACACCATCATGAGCTCTGGCAAGGATTATAAATCAGTCTAAAACTCCTTCTCAAAATTCGGAAATATTTTATAAGAACAAGACCTACACGAAAACCGAAGATATTATCAAAACCTTCGAAGTTATATGCTCACAAATCTATGGAGAACAAAAACACTTACTTACAAATGAAAATAGTACAGACTTCCTACAAAAACTCAATTTTCCGAAAATTGATACAAAACAACGAAAAGAATTAATAAAACTAATAACCATTGAAGAAATAATAACAACAATCAAAAAATTGAAATCACACAAATCTCCCGGCCCAGATGGCCTTACAGTAGAGTTTTATAAAACATTCTATCTTATCACTGCACAAATACTATATCATGTATTAAACTATATAATAAACAATAAAATTAATGATATACACTTTAATGCATCCAAAATGATTTTCATACCCAAAGAAAAGGCAGATCCTCAAAATCCGGATAGTTACAGACCCATATCATTACTCAATATTGATACTAAAATTCTAACATCTATACTGGCTAATAGACTGAAAAAAATAATGGACACAATTATTTTGAGTAAACAATCTGTTTTTTTAACATCTAGGCAAACCAGTGACAATACACTAACACTGCACACACTAATTTCATATGCTAATCAAAATAACCAAAACATATATGCACTAATTATAGATGCTAATAAGGCTTTTGATAGAGTCAACATAAAATTCTTATTCCAAATCCTACCCTACTTTAACATACCCCAAGAATTTATTCTAACCCTACAATTACTATACAACAATCCTTATACAACATTATATATAAATAAAAGATGGTCTAATAGAATTCACATCAGAAATGGCACTCGTCAAGGATGTCCTTTATCTCCCTTATTGTTCAACCTATATCTAGAACCACTATTTTTAAACATCAAACAAAATGTATATCACAATGCCCCAATAATATATAACACAAAAATTTCCTTGTCAGCCTTTGCTGATGACCTTAATATATACTGTACAATGCCAACCACAGACACCAAGAAAATACTATCTGCTATTGAAGACTTCACATCAATTTCAAACTATAAAATAAACCTTAAAAAACTAGCATCTTCCCTTTAAAAACTCCGAAACCTTTCACACTGCTACCATTGATAGGTCAAATAAAATCTGAAGAAAAGACTAAATATTTAGGAATTACATTCTCTACAGATAACAAAACATTTTATCTTAATAATATCAAACAAAAGTGGGATCACATTCTACTTGATCTAAAGAGATGGAAAAATCTGAAACTACCACCATTAGCCAAAGTCTCGATTATCAAAATGAATATCTTGCCCAGATTTTTATACATCTTCATGTCCTCCCAGTTAGTAATACCTAAGAAATTTTTTAAGCAAATTCACACTGAACTCGCTAAATTTATATGGGAACCAAAAAAATGCAGAATCACATATGATAAATTGATGACTCCGAAAAACAAAGGTGGATTAGACTTACCAAATTTTGAAAATTATTATTCAATCATAAACACCAATAGAACTTTAAGAATTTCAAATTACAATATGCTAGGAAATAGCTGGACCCCACATTGGGTAAAATTATGTTTTAAACATATTGGAAGCCAGAATATAAATCCCAAAACAATACCTTTCTTAAGTAGTAAAAACATTAAAGCATATAATCTATTGGAATTCCTTAAAAATTCTATAACATTAACACAAAATCTTTTTAAGTCAGTAAATCTCCTTCAACCCATGATGATACTACAACCTATTCACAAAAATCCTTACTTGAGAATTAATAACCAGCTACCTGACCTGAAAAAATTCCCACTTATAATTAATATAACAATACAATATCTATACCCATATTTGAACTGTCCCACTCACAAATTAAGAAACCAATTGGGCCTTCCCAAGACATATTTGCTGATCTTAAGACAGATTAAAGAATTGTGTATTAGCTATCTTCAAGATATAAACATCAATACAGATGACCTAATGAAATGTAACTCATTATGGCAAGCCCTTCTTCAACACAGTAAATTTATAACATGCTCATACAAAATGATCAAAGACCTGAAATTTCAAGAACACATACTCTTATCAAATTATTGGAAAGAAAAAATACCATCGGTAGAAAACCATAAAATAATACAAGCAATTAACCTAACAATAAAATCCATATCTCTTCAAAAGTTAGAATTTACCCAACTCATGATATATACCAATGCATATTACACACGCCTTAGACTGCATAAATTTAACTCTAGAAACTCCCAATTTTGCCCACATTGTAAAGATGAAACTGCTGACCTTTTACATATGTTCTGGAGCTGTAAATGTGTATTTAAAGTTTGGAACTCCCTGAAAGTACAGCTACAAAAGATGGGATATCAATCATCAACGCTCACTTGGGAATTTACGATACTACATATTTCACCAATTAACCTATCTAAAAGCCAAACAATCATTCTCATTAATATCTTCCTATTAATGAAACTTTACATAGCTACCAACTGGCTGACCCCATCTAAAATCTCATGGAATAACTTTAGGAACTTAGTGATAAAACATATATTAGCCCACAAATACATAATAAACAGACAAAATAAAAATCCCAATATTTTGAAACGTTGGGAACAAATTTTCAATATAATACTTGCATAAAACACTGATTTTGGAAGACATTTACAACATACACAATAAAAACCATAACATTATATAGCATTATACGAACCTGATGGTACTAACCCTGGAGAGAACAACTCTTATCTCTTTCCATACTATTAAACTATGAAAGCATTCATGTAAATAGTGTAAATATGTTCTAAATATATTGTTGTTGTACCAGTAAAAAAAAAAAAAAAAAATGACATAATGCTTGCATCATCCTAAATGGATCTGCAAAGTTTAAGTATCAGACATATAAATACTTCACAATTCTAGTTTTAAGACTTAAATCTGTTATGAAACCTGCAGAGAAAAGCTTAAGGGAGCTGCTTTATTTACAACTGTGAGGTTATAAACAAGGGAACATACGACATTTCTTCAATAGCAGAAAGAATTATTGTCACATTTCAGTAAACTGTAAAGAAGACCTAGCTCACGACTTGAAGTAAATAATTGAGAAGTGTACCAGATCACTAAATCTGTCTCACAATGTTGGAGAAATGCTTACCATGCAATAAAGATGAATGCATGCATGTAAAAAAAAAAAAAAAAAAATGCATTTTAGTGACATTAACAAACTTCCCAGAATACAGATGATTATGGAAACTACAAAGTGTTTTTGTTGAACTATTAGTGATTATAAATTGGTTGAGAGGAACCTTTCTGATCTAACGCATTTGACTAAGAACTAAAACTTTTTTCACAATGACATGGCATGTAAGACAGCTATTGTGTATTATCTGTTTTGTGTGTTCAACCTCCCCAGTGCTTGCCCAAAGCAGCATTTTATTCTTTTTTTAATTTGTTATTAAAACTTGAAGAGCTCTCTAGGCCTTTACACGAGAGGGACATTTCTGATCTAACTTGACACTAGAATGTTCACGTTTTCACAAAGCATACAATAAATTCATCATGAATACTATGTTTTCTGTATATAACCTCATTGTTTACCAAAAGTAGCATTTTATTCTTTTTTCATTTTGTAATTCAGACATGTTTAGCGAGTTAGATCTATAGAATGTAAATATACTATTGCAGGTGCTGAAGTATAAATTGTGGGTCACCTCCAAAAATACAAATTAGACTAATTAGCATATTGCAAGCAGAACAACCAACAGGCTTCAAGTGCAGGACAAAATATTCAAATTAAGTCTAGGATATTCAGGATAAACATAGCATAAATTATTCCATCAAGGAAAAAAAATAAAAATAACATAAGGTCAAAGTCACAGAGACCCTAGAATGACCATGTCTATAAATTAATAGTTGAATGATTTCTGTTGCTCATACTCAAAGAGACTAATGAACCATGGATGAATAAAAGGCAATTCCTGGTACACTAAACAACAGACCACACACAGCTTCTGGTATGCTGAACAACATATCACATTCAGACAGTGTAAACATGCTGTGGCATGCAAAACTATTTGATGAACTGAGAAAGATGGGGCAAATGGCTACTAAATGACATAATGGAATTATCCTTAGTCTATTGGTCTGAAAGTTCTTATATGCCTAGAGAAGTAAGTTTCTACCAGGAATACAAGATTTATCATTTCAAAAGGCATCATGAACCACAGGAAAAAAAAAACATGTATGATCTCATCCATTTCGTGATCTTTCTAAAACTCATGCTTGGTGATTCTCAACTGTCCATATGAATGGAAGTTATTTATGAGTTGGCTATAGATGAATCTTTCCAGACATTTGATTTGACACCAAATTAAGATGACTCAGGAAAAAAAGAACTATAATATAGTAACATATAGTATAACAAGGACGGGCAGCCCAATAATGTGACAGAGAGTGACAAGCAGCGTAACACTTCTGAAAGGTGAAAACATATCCAGAAAAAAAATTATTATTAGAGCACTGCTAGTAAATCTGGGAGGAAAGGCAAGATCAGCTCAGAAAATAAGATGCATATGAATTTAAAAAAGGGAAAAGAAGGTATTGATATAGTATAGGCATGGCTTTATTAATGGAGTCAATTACAAAAGTATTAGCAGGTAAAGAAAGGTAAATGAGAAATGTGTTTTTGAGGGAGTGGGTGTGGGATTATTCCAGCTGCCAAGACAGAATGAGAAAACCACAATCAACTCAGCATATGGGGGACATATGATTTAACATCTGGTGTAGGACGTGTTAAAATAGTGATCAGCAGAATTAAAGGACAAAAAGCTTGTTAGTATTCCAAAGGTACTTTCACTACAGTGTGTACATAGTTCACTGAACTATGGAAGGACTGCTTCATATTAAGAGGTGAATAACTACTATGTAGAATTAGCAGCTTTGTTCCAACTACCTTATGCATCTCCATTTTGAACAGATGAAGATTTTTCAAAGTCAGATGATATAAGAAATGAAAAAAAATATATAGAAGTTAAAGAACTTGCCACTGTAGTACAATGATGTACAATATCATAAGCCTAAGTCGAAAAAAAAAAAAAACAACAACTTGCAAACAGCACTAACAGAGATGGCCAGTACAAAAGAATTAAAACCTGGGCTAGGTTTACAGGGAAGCAGAGGTGTACTAAAATGGAAGGGTGCATTAATGATGGCATAAACATGACATATGGGAGATTGAAAATAAGGAAAAGAGAAGAAACGGAAGCGTGAACATTTGGTCATGACTCTTGCTGAAAATCTGTAGACCCTTAGGTAGTAATTATGCATACTAGCCATAAAATGCAGGACAGAATAATAGTGACATGATAGATCCAAAGCAGAATTAGCAGGCAAAGCCAGGAAGAACAGTAGACATGACAGATGATATGCTTCTACCTGTGAGCTGTGAGTTCCCATCTCTGTCCTAAGGAAGCTGAGTGAGCTTGTACCTCCGATGCTGGAGGTCATTGCGTGTTGAGTTTGTACCTCTGAAGCTGGAGCTTAGTATGTGTATGTGCAGTCTGGCAGACTGTCTTCTGAGACATAAGACATGCAGTATGCATCCACAGCAGACATTGTGCTCATCTTGTTGGTGCTTACTGTAGGAAGAAGTGCCAGGGCATCTGAAGCAGGAAAATCATTCCACAACAACACTGACCTGGTAATGATCATTATAATGATATTATGTCAATGCATGCTGATGCTACTCTGCAGCCATCAATAATAGGTCAAGGAGACATCCTGCATCACCTGCAGTGTATAAATGGTATGAATTGTTATAGGGTTGGCTCTACTCATTGTGTGCACATACAATTATTTAGGCATATCTGGGCTCCATGATTTCTATATTTACCAATGTCATGCACTCGTGGATATTCACTATGATGGGGTAGCAGTGGAAGTGACTCAAGTGCCTTATGACAGCTGAATGCCCACTGACAGCATATTGGACTGGTACTATTTCTTAGGCTACATATATTGCTGGTAAACGAAAGAATGGCAACCATCCTTGTTGATCTAGATACCCCCGAGGTGGACTGCACAGCACATTATTTGCAACATGAGTGCAACTAGTTGTACTCAGGATTGTAGAATAAAGGGCAGTGTCATAGAAATCATACACAGAAATGGCACTGTGCAGTGGATATGGGGAAAACAAATCTTATCCTCAGTATAAGTACATCACGGAACACATTTCGTTATCCTTGAGATAGATGATTGAGGAAATCTCAGAGTATCCCTTGTTGATGCTCGAAAGCCCCTGTGGCTAGAATAGTTAAGGTGACACATAGTTTATTTCCAAGAGTAGATATGACTCACATATAAGTTCATAGGTTCATAGGCTGGTAGTAGGCTATCGGCCCTAGGGCCTATACAAGCTTAGCCAAACAATTCCCCTGATATTTCTTCCTACAATATTTACTTCCCTGGACCCCTGTCTAGCAGGGTGACTGACATGATCCCTGGGGTGAATTTCCTATCTCCCATCCAGTTGTCAAGGTTCCTTTTGAAGAGGGCCAAGGAGGTGCTCTACTTGACTCATCTAGTCCAAGGCGATCTCTGCTTAACATACAAGGTCATGTCAAACCCAGAGCTGTTGGACATGCTACCCTTAAAGAACTCTGAATCCATTAGAGCCACATGCTCCAGGGATCTAAATCTTATCATCACAATAAACAAAACATGCTGCAGGGATAGGTTCCTGACCCAGAGACTCCCCAGACTCTGGAATAGACTGCCCATACATGTCAAGCAGAGCGCCTCTTTGGCCCTCTTTAAAAGGAACCTTGAAGATTGGATGGGAGAAAGGAAATTCACCCCAGGGATCATGTCAGTCACCCTGCTAGACAGGGGTCCAGGGAAGTAAATAGTGTGGGAAGAAATAGCCAGATAATTTTATGGCTAGGCTTGTATAGGCCCAAGGGCCGATAGCCTAGTACCAACCTATGAACCTATGTCATCTGGTCCCATGGATGCTGTATTCTTAGCTTTGGAGAGTGCGGTTTTGGCAATCATTTCGTATTGAGATGAGTCCTTTAGGGGGTGAGAGGGGGGTGAAATTGGCAATAAATCGATCTGCCAGGATACTGACAATATCCTTAGGATCAGTCTATATAATGCCATTCTGTTGTAGCTCAGAGTAGATCTGATCATTGCCATTTAGATTCTTGACATAACTATAGAATGCCTTGTGGTTGTCTTTGGAATCTTTGGCATTTTTATTTTCGTAACTAGCTTTGGAGGATTTTATGAGTGATCGCAGCTTCTTACTGAGGCTGGTAAGGGAGTTTTTTGCATCCTGGGATTTTCCTCTTTTCTGCAACAGTTTCTTCCTTCTGTTGTATAGTTGGGTTATGGTAGGGGACCACCAGATTGGCTTCCTTTTTTTGGAGAAGAGCATCTTAGTTCTATTTGGGATGGCATTATTCATGCATGAGTGATGTGCTCGTACAGTGCCTTAGTGTAGGATTCAGCAGTAAAACTTTCAACTCCTGTCTGCATGGGTGCTATGACATTTGTCACTTCTGACTTAAGTAGCATGAAGTTGGCTTTGGAGAAGTTTTTTTATGAAGGTTTCCTTACTGGGGGGAGGGGCGGGGTGGAATGTGGATGTCAAGGGTGATTTGCTTATGGTCAAACCTGACCAATGAGGGGGTGACCACTGGTGTGGAGCATCTATCTGCCATGTTGGTAATGACCAGGTCTAGGACATTGGAGCTCCTGGTGTGACAATGGATTAGTTGATCCAGGGCGTTGGAATTTATGAATTCCAAGAACCGTTGGGACAAGGTGTTGGTACCCGAGTAGTTTTCCCAGTTAATGGCAAGGTAGTTGAAATCACCCAGTATTAGAGTGTTTGGTTGTATCTTAATATTTTCCAGTATGTTTAGAATGGTGTAGTGAGAATCTTGGGGCATGGTGGGAGATCTGCAGCAAGCTACAATTTGGATTGCACTCTTACCTAGTTTTAGTTGCACCTGGAGAATTTTGGATGCATTGTGTTGGGCAACTAGCCTGAAGGTGTGAATATCCTTGGTGAATATGGACACTCCTCCACCTTTAGTGTTTTGGTCCTGGTTTGGTGGCCATAAAGTGTGGTAAGACCTGTAGCCAGGTATTGCAGTGGTGCTTTCTGGAGCCTTGAACCAGGTCTCAGTTACTGCACAGATATCGATGTTCTCCATTTTTAGGAGTGCCTTGAAAGAGTGCATTTTGAGGTTTAGACTTCTAGCATTGAGTAGCATTACTTTCAGATTTTGCATGCTTGTATCTGTTACAGTGGTGGTGTTGTCCTTTGAACCTTGCCTAGAAAAAGCACTATAGGGGTGGCAAGAGCTTTAGCCAGTAACCTGAATCCCAGGGATGACAGGTGCAGACCATCTCTGGCAAAGCATTGTATTCCTTAGGGCACTGTATGTGGCTGGCGCAAGCTGGAGATGACCCTTGTTAACTCATACCCTGAGATTCAGAAGGCTTATCATGATGAGGAAAACTGTAATGCAGAAGCTATCCTCAATGTTTTAAGCCTTGGTGATTCGCCTGTCCCTTAGTGGTGACTGTTGCACAGAGACCAGCCTTTCCTGGGTAATCTTCATGCAAATGAGGCAGACGAGTGAAATGGTTAATGCAAATTAGCCATGTGACTTGCCATAGAAGTAGAACTGGTAGGGGGATTAATGCAGAATTGTAATTCAGAGGGTTGTTTTTCCAAATTAATTTTTCTCATGAACATGTATTTTTGATGGTGTTTGTCTATTCACCCATTTACCCAGATAGGGCTGGTCTTTGCTCATATTGTGACTACAGGTAAGAATCCTGGAGCTATCAGTGTGTGTGTGTGTGTGTGTGTGTGTGTGTGTGTGTGTGTGTGTGTGTGTGTGTGTGTGTGTGTGTGTGTGTGTGTGTGTGTGTGTGTGTGTGTGTGTGTGTGTGTGTGTGTGTGTGTGTGTGTGTGTGTGTGTGTGTGTGTGTGTGTGTGTGTGTGTGTGTGTGTGTGTGTGTGTGTGTGTGTGTGTGTGTGTGTGTGTGTGTGTGTGTGTGTGTGTGTATGTGTTGCTACCACAATGCATGGACTGGTAAGGAGAACACTAGCTCTGTCAGGTCTGAGTGCTCAGAGTTTGATTCAGGGATATGGTAATTAGCTGCTAATGAAGTGATTTTCTGTGCAGCATTACCATGTCTCTATATCAGTGATTCTTTCCATCATTCCAATTGACAACCTGCATTGGTTAGTGCAAGTGGTAAGAATCTTACTGAATCCAATCCATGGTTCAATCAGGAAAGATAAATTTTCTCCTATCTGGGTAGGCCTCTGTCTGAAGCCATAGCAAATGCTGGCAAGGAACATACCTCTCACCTGTCCTGATTATATAGGTTCATAGGTTCATACTAGGCTATCTGCCCTAGGGCATTTATAAGCCTAGCCAGAGTGTGTTTGGCTTTCGCCACCCATTTTAAATTAATTTTGCTATGCCCTTTTTCGAGGTTAGTATACTGTGCCTCTGTCTAACAGTGACACAGAAGTGATACCCGGGGTAAACCTACGATCTCCCATCCACTCATCAAGATTCCTCTTGAAGAGAGTCAATGAGGGACTCTGCCTAACCTGGACTGGGATTTTATTCCAGAGTGAAGGGAGCCACTGGGTTATGATTCTGTCCCTCCAGCATGTCCTATTTATTTCAGTGCTGAGGTTCAAGTCTCTCGAGCGCGTAGCTCGATGGGATTTGGATTTTCTGAGGTGCAGCATGTCCATTAATTCATAGGTTCATAGGTTCATAGGTAGGTACTAGGCTATCGGCCCTAGGGCCCATACAAGCCTAGCCAAAAAATGTACCCTGGCTTTCGCCACCCATGAAAATTATTTTCCTGTGCCCCTGTCGAGCAGAGCCACAGAAGTGATCCCCGGGGTAAATTTCCCATTTCCCATCCAATCATCAAGATTTTTCTTATAGAGTGCTAATGAGGAGCTCTGTTTGACATAGATAGGTAGTCTGTTCCAGAGTATGGGAAGTCTCTGGGACAGGAATCTATCCCTCCAGCATGTTCTGTTTATTGTGGTGAAAAGGTTAAGGTCCCTAGAGCGTGTAGCTCGGAGGGATTGGGATTTCTTTAAGTGGAGCATGTCCAACAGCTCTGGGTTTGACATAGCTTTGTATGTTAGGCAGAGATCACCCCTGAGTAGGTGATATGCGATGGAGTAAAGCTGTAGTTTTTTGAGACGGTCTGCATAGGGCATATGTTTGAGGCCAGTAATCCTCTTTGTGAGGTATTTCTGTGGTCTTTCCAGTTGTTGTAGATGTCTTGTGAGGTACATACCAAAAGGGGTGTTGTACTCTATAATGGGTCTAATGAGTGATGAGTAGAGGGGAACAATGACCTCTTTTTTTCTGGATGAGAATCCTTTTGTGATGAGATGAACCACATAGAAGGATTTCCTGACCACTGTGGCGATGTGATTATCAAAGGAGAGACTACTGTCCACCTGTGTCCCAAGGTCTCTTATCACATTTTCGGCATTAAGTAGACTACCAGCTATGTGGTAGTTCATGGGTACAGAGTATTTACCAAAAGGGATGACAATACACTTTTTGGTATTGAGCTTCAGGCCATGGCTTTGACACCAGGTATCTGTCTCATTGAGGCCCTTTTGTAGTTTGTCCACATCGTTAGGAGTTTCGATTATGGCTCCTAGTTTGCAGTCATCTCCAAACTTTGTTAGCCAAAGACCTTCTGTGTTGGCCTGCACTTCAGAGAAGTAGATACCAAACAGGAAAGGACCCAGGACTGAACCCTGTGGTACTCCACTTGTCACTGGTCTGATGCCAGATTTGGAATCCGCTACTTTCACAGTGTGGGTTCTGTCCTTGAGCCAGTTGGCAACCCATCTTGTGACATAGGGATTTATACCTAGTTTAGTGAGCTTATCTATAATTCCAGAGTGGGGGATGGTGTCGAAAGCCTTGGCGAGATCTAGATAAGCTGTGTGAACCATTTTCCCCTGATCTATGGCTTTGGTGACTGCTTCAAAGAAGTCAATCAGGTTTAAGAGACATGAACTGCCTTTTACAAATCCAAACTGTGTAGGGTCCAGAGTTTGGAGATTACCAATGTCTTAGTTTATGAGTTCCATGATGATACATTCCATGGCCTTGCAGACCAGGCTCATCAGGCTAATGGGGCGGTAGTTCCCGGGGTTCATCATGGCTCCCCCTTTGTGGAGTGGGATAACTGTCTTGGTGCGCCATTCAGTGGGTACAAAGCCTGAGGTGATGCTATGATTGAACATGGTACTTAGGTAGGGTGCCAGTTCATTCTGTAGTTTGTGTAAAACGCAGCCTGGGATATTGTCAGGTCCCATGGATGCTGTGTTCTTGGCTTTGGAGAGTGTGTTTTTTACCTGTGCAGCCGTGATTATAGGAACTTTGCATTCTTCAGGTATAGAGATGGGCCCTCTAGGGGGTGAGAGGGTGGTAAAGTTAGCACTGAACCTGTCTGCTAGGATGTTGGCAATATCAGTTGGTTCTGTATATTTAGTGTCATTATGCTGTAACTCAGAGCAGATCTGAGTGTTCCCATTTAGATTTTTGACATAGCTATAGAATGCTTTGTGGTTGTCTTTAGAGTCAGTGGCAATTTTCTTTTTGTAACTAGCTTTGGAGGATTTTATGAGGGATCTCAGCTTCTTACTGAGGTTGACCAGGGCGTTCCTCCAGTCATGGGATTTTACTCTTTTTTGCAACAGTTTCTTTCTTCTGTTGTACAGTTTGTTTATGGCAGAGGTCCACCAGATTGGCTTCCTTTTTTTAGAGGATAACATCTTGGTTCTATTAGGGATAGCATGATCCATACACTCGTGTAAGTGCTTATAAAGTGCATTTGTGTAGGATTCGGCAGTAATACCTCTATTGTCCGTCTGCATGGGTGTCATGAAGTTTGCCACTTCTGTCTTAAGAAGTGTGAAGTTGGCTTTTGAGAAGTTTTTTACGATGGTTTCCCTAATTGGGGCTGGGGGTGGGATGTGGATGTCTAGGCTGATTAGCTTGTGGTTGGATCTGACCAACGAGGAATTGACCTCTGGTGTGGAACACCGGTTTCCCATGTTGGTAATGACCAGGTCTAGGATATTGCTGCCCCTGGTGGGGGTGTGAATAAGTTGATCCAAGGTGTTGGAATTTATGAATTCTAGAAAATGTTGAGCAAAAGAGTTGGTACATGAGTAGTTTTCCCAGTTAATGGTGGGGTAGTTGAAATCGCCCATTATTAGGGTGTTGGGTTGTACCCTTATACTTTCCAGTGTATCAAGAAATGAGGAGTGTGAATCCTGGGGCATGGTGGGGGGTCTGTAGCAAGCTACAATTTGGATTGCGGTCTTGCCCAGAGTTAGTTGCACTTGGATAATCTCGGATGCATTATGCTGTGCATCTAGCCTGGAGGTGTGGATATCCTTAATGAATATGGACACGCCTCTGCCTTTAGTGCTTCTTTCTGGGTTAGGTGGCCGAACGGTGTGGTATGAATTGAAGCCTGGTAATGCAGGGGTGCTCTCTGGAGCTTTGAACCAGGTCTCTGTCACTGCACAGATGTCAATGTTCTCCATTTTAAGGAGTGCCTCGAGTGAGTGCATTTTGAGGTTTAGACTTCTAGCATTGAGTAGCATTACCCTCAGATTTTGCTTGCTTGTACCTGTTATGGTGGTGAATTTGTCATTTGAACCTTGCCTAAAAAAGGCACTATAGGGGTTGCAAGAGCCTTAGCCAGTATCCGGAATCCTAAGGGCGACAGGTGCAGGCCAGCTGTGGCAAAGCATCGTGGACTGTCAATCATGTCGTCCAGGCAGACAAATACTGGATCCGGGTTGGACATGGCTTTATACGTCAGGCACAGATCGCCTCTGAGCAGGCGGTATGCCACTGAGTAGAGCTGGAGTTTCTTTAACCGGGCAGCATATGGCATCTGTTTGAGCCCTATGATCCTCTCGGTGAGGTACTTTTGGGGTCTTTCCAGTTGCTGCAGGTGTCTGGTAAGGTACATCCCGAAAGGGGCATTGTACTCAGTTATGGGCCTGATGAGGGATGAGGACTGTCCCTGACTGTCCCTTGTAAAACTTTTATTTTCTGGTAGATCACTGAGGATTACAATAAGTCAATAACAGCATTCATTTGAGTTTCATACTTCTTATTGTTAAAAATGGCATATCAAGACGAAACCTGTTGTTGTATAAACCTTTTAAGTGAAAAATGGCTGTATTTAAAACTGTACCTGATTTTTGGCTATGTCTAAAAACTTTGAGCAAAGAACATAATAAGTGTACTGAGGACCTCTTCTTGGTAGCCTAAGTTCTTGTAGTACATGGAATACACAAACTTGATTCAAGGGACCATACCAAGTTCCAATGCCAAACGTTTCTCACTAGCATGTTGATATTTTATCATGTTGCACATCAATATACTCTTGGTCATTTCATCTTCATCATCACTGATCCCCTTTTCCCCATTTTTATACATGGGGCTGTGGTACTGCATGAACTGTTGCCAGCCCTTTAGATTCAGTGTCACTATCCTTGGTCTCCTCGTTTCACCTTAGCAATGTGCGACACATACCGACATAAGTCTTCCCTTTGAATCAGTAATACTGTGCACGTCAGGAAACCACTTTAATAGGCCTTGCTTACTAAAGAAAATTCTTTCTGACTTCTACCAGATGTCTTTGTCCTTAAAGCAGGATTTTAGACTCTACCACTAAGACTGGCATTCTGACTTTCCTGAGTTATAATAAGTTTTTATTAAAAGTTATGTCTTAACCTAGGTACTTCAACAGAGCATTTTTTTTTTTAAAATGGGTCCATTGTGTTAATTTCTTGATACTGTTTCATTTCCTTTTAACAATGAATGTTGTTCATTAAAGGAAATCAGTGAAAACATTTGATGAAGCTATGGCAAGGAAATATCTAGCCATCAATCAAATGAAGAAATTGTGTTGAATTTTTTTCTCTATCAGTAAGTGGGTATCATGTAGGCTTAGCAATGGAACTGTTGCTTCCCATCTCTCAAGTTCAGTTGTTGCCTCTGTTCACCATCTGTTTGCAATTACACCTGTTCTACTTGTGTCTGCATGTATTTTCTCTAGGTAGACTCTGGATTTCTCTGTAAAACATGCAAGCTGATCTGCTATACTAAGGTTTCCATATATGTGTTAACATTTATACTTCTCTTGTATTATGCATCATACCTAAAAAGGAAGCAACAATAATTAACTCACTTACCTGCTGAATAATAAATTAAACTGCACTTCCCTTTGTGATTAATAGAATACATTTTTATGATTTAATCTTACATCAGCTCTGTACAACCATATGAGCCTAGCCAGACTCCACTGTCATAAATGTGTTTGGATTTCTTGCATTTATGTTAGCACATAACTCAGACTTACTTGGTTGCAAAATTGCATTGCACTACTTGGCGTAACTTGTCCTGAGTACTGCTTATGCCAAGGAAGAAAGCATCATGTTGGTTCAGTGAAGATTCAGTACCTCTATGAAAAATGGACAACATGAATACATATTCAGCCAGTTAGCAGTCTTCTCCTAAAACTGATAACACTTCATAGAAGAAAATCAACATAATGTCAGTGATGTAGTACCAGTCACAGAAATTGGATGAATTACATTAATGACAATGTTAATACAGTTGGAATAACCAGTTGTGAGTCTATATTTACTAAACGTGATGGAATAACCTGACAAAGCAAGGGCCTGACATGTGAATGGAATATCTTACAATACTAGAATCTTCTTTGTGATGTTCTTTTGTGGTCCAGAGAATAATAATAGTAATACAAGTAATAACAGAGATTTTTGGCATGCCAAGACCATTGAACACCCCAATCTGTCAGGCTAAGTCCTGTAGACCTAACTCTGAAAAATCCTGCATTTATGTAATAATCTTACACTTCTTAATTTCCAGATAACTGCACCCATCACGTTCTAAAGCTAAAGCCTGCACCTTCTGACTCCACCCCAGTCTGCCATTCATAATGTCCTGTGCAGACAGCTGCATTGAAGGCTGCCTGTGTGACATCCTAAACTCACACTCAAGGTACATGGATTCACCTCTCTCAAGATTACTGTACAAGGTTGATGCTTACACAGTTACAGTGCTCAATGACTTTAACTCACTCACTTTGGACTCCACTTTTTCTCAGTCACCATCTTCCTTCACAGTACAGGTATGTGTCATGTGTTATTGTATTTCTTTTTGTTCTAAGACTGTGTAGAACAATGAAAAGGCCTTGGTAGTGTGTTGCATTTGTATTAATTTCCTCCAAGTCAGATAAGCTTTATGTATGTTGAGTGTGTACCCTTTAACAAGAATATGTGTAATTTCAGTTCCTGGTGCTAAGGTGTATGAAACACTGCTTTTATGTCCTGGTTAATCCAATGCATGTTTACTAAGTTGTGTCTTTCGGCTTTTCCCAGTTAGGGGTCACCACAGTGGAACTCCGGTCCGCTAATGATTGGTAGTTGATTTTTACGTGCCGAGTTACCAGCCCTGATGCACAACCTTCCACGAAGGTACACCCATTCACGCATGTCTCCAAGCAGAAGATGCTCTATCTGAGAATCGAACCGGACAACGTCTTACTGTGAGGCGACAATGCTACCGCAGCACCACCACCGCAAGTGCATGTTTACTAAGTGATGGTCTTATATTTTGTTTTTTTAGTATGGTGCTATGTTCTGATAATTTATTTTATACAGAGTATACATTGTATTACCATAGTTTCACTATCAGTATACCTCCTGCTAAACCTATTTTCACCTTATATTCACAAATTTTCTTACCATCTCTCTCTACTCTTACAAAACCTTGTATTCTCTTGCTCTGATGCACTGTGCTCTTTCATCTATCTTTAGAAATACATATTTACTTTATTCTCTCCGTATAATGTTACAGTTTAGTAGAGTTTTTCTCTTTTCTTTCTTTTCAGAGTCTGTGGTAACTTTACCCACCCCTGACAGTTACTTGGTCTCCATAGGTTCCAGGTTTCTACATTCATTAAATGAAAGCGCACCTGTTATACTTTGTGCCTCTGTGATAATTGCTCTATATCAGTTATAAATTGATTGCTTTCTGTAATAATTGACCTGATGGTAGGAAGCCCACATCACTCGGCCTCCCTTCACTCTCCTACCCTACCCCTATTTCCCACCCACTCCTCTTACTCTACCATTATACTTCCCATATACACATTTCACATGGGACAGCCACTCCCTATCCTTCCAAAACAACTGTATTACTATCATGCAAACACAACTGTGTTTGTGCTCCTATTTTCCTTCTTCCATCTAACATTTCACATAATTCCCAATAACCTTTCTCCTACCCATACTGATCTGCACTATATCCACCTATGTTAAGGCCAGTTTCCAGCAGCACCTATCTATTATTCTACATTTCACCTTCTACTTTCCCAGTAAATGCTCACTACTTCCTATGCTAACTATATCCTTATACTCTGTTGCTTCTAACCCCTCTATTTCTTGCATTTGACAAACATAAGAGAAGATGTCATGGCAACCTAACTCTCTTCCTGCATAGAAAATATTTCCTTCCTACCTATAATATACCAGCTTTCAGACTCCCCACCACTAAATATGCTTCAGCTCTGCAACTTCTTTCATCATTCTTGATTTCTACTTCCCTTCAAGCTGCCATCAATAGAATATAGATCTCTTTACTTAAACATGCTACTCTTCAGTTTATCCTCTAGTCTTCTCCTCCTACTGAGCCATCTCTCATCCTACCATGACTCAACAATAGCTCTCAACATCTATCCTAATCTGTTACAACAGCTTATCTTTACTTCCTCCCTAAACCAAACCTATTTAGTGATACCCCTCATTGTAACCTCAGATATAGACTGATTAACTCCATTTCCAAGCACCTCAAACCAAAAGTGGAAAAATACTGTTCAAAAACATGTATTGATAATATACCAGTATACTAAAGTCCTCCAGTGAGGAGACATTCACCCTAATCCTGTTCCCACCTATCACAACCAAAATCAAAACAATTCCCAAACACACACTACTCTAATTCCATGACAATCTGCCACCCCAATATTCTAACTTTTGCCACCATAAATATCAGAAGCATAAGGAATAAAACTATTAAACTGCATGCCTGGATTACCTAACACAGGCCATATTTTCTTAGTACAACTGAAACACTGAAACAGTTTTTTTTTTTAATTTCCACAACCAGGATCCTTTCCTTCTGTTATTCTAGAGATGCTTTCCTTACTTAATCAAGTGCCTTGGATGATTGAATGGTCAGAAATAGAAAACATAGGTTCAGCTAAAAAAAAAAAAAAGATGGCATTCCACAGAGATGAACTACATGGTGGTGTTGGTTCCCATCTAAAACTGACTAGGACAGACTTATTTATGTTTGTAAGGGAATGGGACATTTGATCTTGTCTACTTCTAAATCCAGTTTTGAATGATGCTGGCAGTGAAAAAGAAAAGGAAGGCCAAAAGTAATTAGAGCAGACAAAAAGGGATGAGAATTATATAATGTTGTGCAATGTGAGATGCACAGGCATATGGAATGGCTGCCAAAATCAGTACCGGAAACAGAAATGGAAAAGGAGAATTTCATAAAGTCAGCAATAGTGATTTGAAATCATTTTTGTGTTGCCCCTGACATCAAATTAGTAGTTCTTTGAATGATGTAGTTTCTTAATTTTTGCAGGAAACCATCATTCAAGTCAAGTGACTCTTGCATATTGATGTTGTTTGACATGTTGGTTTTATTTATGGTGCTCAGAAATGCCACTGCAGTCTTGTTTTTTTTTTTTTTTTTAATAATTTGTTTCTCCACTGTGTGATAAAGCAGAGGGAGAGGCTTTCAACTTCTGTGATCCTTGCCCTTTTATTTACGGTTGTATGAGCCCACGGTTAATATGTTTATGTAAGGGTTTGTTTGGGTTTAAAGGAGAGTGCCTCACTGCAGAAACACTGCTTTTACCACCTTCATTTGACTTTTGATCTAACTTCATTATTAGATTGAAAAATGCAGTTTCAGTCCTTTTGGCTTCTTTTGCATGTTTTTATTTTTGGCATGTTCAGTATATGAGCATTAATTAAAGTGAAAAGAGGAATAACTGAAATCTGTTGAAGTTATACCTGAGACTGTGATGCAACAATACTAGGATATCGACTATTCCAGGTCATCAGTAAGAATGTAAGTGGAGTGTATAAGACCACTTCTAATTTGTAAAGTGGCAGATAAAATGGTGTGCAGGCTATCGGAAGGAGACAAGTTAATGCAGCAGAGTCGAAGTATACAGATCACCAGAACAGAGAAAATAAATGAGAATGTCAATAGTTACTGTGAAAAGCTTTGCAAAACATATAACTGTTTCTTCTCTACAGACGTACCAGGGGATTTGGCATAATGGTTAAGGTCTTCACCTATTAGATGCAAGGTAAAGGATTTGATTCTGATCTTGGGTAACTTACTAAGCTTAAAATGGCCCTTGCTGAGCAGATAGCCTAGTGTGAACCTGTGATGTAAAATTTAAAAAACTGTATGAAAACCCACCAAGGATTTTTTTTTTCAGTAAAGATGCAGGAAAGATTTTACACTTGACAAGCTGGATAGAACAACTATTTTTTCTTCGTTGCAGAAGGTATACTACATTATTTTGGGTTATAAATCTCTAGTTATCTAATCAGCTTCGATTCAGGAAGAATATATTTTTATTTATACTTCTGATACAGCAAGAGATAAAATTGTACACTTTCTTTACATAATTGTAAGGGGCGCTGCTGTGTTAAATGAATATTTTCCAGTATTGACTCTTTCCAAGACACCCCACTGGAGTTTATTCAATTAAAGTAACTTTTTCCTTCATATCTGCTTAATGCTTCATACAGTCAGCCTGTGTTTTCATCTCGGTGAGTTTGGTGAACTTGTAACACATCTCAGAGCAGTGAAGAAAGTGTTTGCATGGTATGCAGGTAGCAAGAGAAACAACTTGCTGCAGGGAATCATGGAGCTAGCTCATGTTTTTAAATTCTGCCTGTTCATCTTTTGCAGCTGCTAAATGGTTATTAATCTCAGGAGTACATAAATGATTAATATCTGCAGTTAACAGTAATGGT
This sequence comes from Protopterus annectens, assembly GCF_019279795.1. Taxonomy (NCBI): domain Eukaryota; kingdom Metazoa; phylum Chordata; order Ceratodontiformes; family Protopteridae; genus Protopterus; species Protopterus annectens. The sequence continues at coordinate 1,232,186,723 of NC_056737.1, forward strand.
AGACCCTAGCTAGTTGTTAGACAATATTTATGTTATGCAATCTATCTTCAGACAATATTTATGTAATACCACCTCTCACATTTTGTTTGCAAATGCATAGTTGCTTGAACATTACATTTTTCAAGCTACATTACATAAATTGTTAAGAATTTCATGACCCTAACTTAAAAGCCTGCAGACAGCTAATGTATTAAAGAGTAATTTTGCAAAAGCTGAGTTTTATTCACACACACACACACACACACATATATATATATATATATATATATATATATATATATATATATACAGTATATACTTATATTATATATGTATGTGTGTGTGTGTGTGTGTGTGTGTGTGTGTGTGAAAATTCTGATTTAACTTTTGTCTGCACATTTAAGGGATGAGCTTACCTTGAGGACATTACTTTAACTGCAAACATGTATATCATTTTGGGCACAGGCACAGACTTTTCAAGTTGCATTTTATAAATCATATCTAATATTATTATAGAACCCAAATTAATTTCCTTCTGTCTTCAAAGAAGTGTGGCAACATAATTGTTTTTTGTTTTGTTTTTTTTTGGTGGGTGCAGGGATAACACTTTCATGATATTTTATCTATGTGCTTTTCTGCACTGATTTTTGTTTCATAGGTAAATACTAGGCAGTCTGCAGACTGTTGCAGTCATGATCAATGATCCATATTGAAACATTCCCTCCAACCACAAGGATAATAATACAAAATAGATGTGAAGATAATTTGAATCTGCTCATTCAATTATCTTAAGTTTCCCTTGCAGGTGTTAAGGGTGCTGCTCTGCTTGTCATATAGCAGAAATCTATTTCAGAGGTGAAGTTACATTGGATATGAATATATCAAATCAGTATGTCTTATTTATTTATTTATTGGGTGATTGATTCATTGATGGTTTATTTCCTTTATCCTGATATTAGAGTAACTGTTTGCTCTATGAAGCAGCAGAATAGAGATGCATTTTTTCATGGTATTAAGGGTTAGACACACACATGCCTATGGAGACGACTATAATACATTCAGTATAGACAGAGGGCTGCCAGTCTGTCCTGATAATTAAGATTTTTTAGGTCATTCATTGGTTTTGTTAGGACCCCTGAGGTCTCTCAAGTTGAGTTTTATGTTTAAAAAAATCCATGTTAAAAGGAGTATTATATTTAATAATGGGTTGATAAAATATGAGTAAAAGGGAATTAGAAATTTTTTTGATCTGCTAGTGAAGATGCTTTTGGAAATGTATTGAGCCAGATAAAAGGCTTTCTTAACTCATGTTCTGACATGATGTTTAAAACATTAGGAATTATCAACAAAAGTGCACAAATGTCTTACGAGAGTGTCTGATTACGGGGATGTGTCACCCATTGTATTGGAAAATGTTTTGTTCATTAAAACAAACAAAACTACAGTAGTTTCACATTTAATTTGAGACCATTGTATTTGCACCAGTTAACAATGTTTAACCTGTGTTGGAGCAATTGTGAGCAAATAGAAGAATGAATGACTATTCCCAATTTAATAATTTGCAAGTATATATAACTATAGGCCAGTACTGTTGGCCTGCAGATGTGAGATATAAATGCCAGATAGAGAAGGGCCCAGTGCTGAGCCCTATAGCATACTACTGGTAACTCCTTTGCTTTCAGAAATGGCACCTTCAGTTGTAACCACATGAGATCTGTCAAGCAATTTGTTAGCTATCCATCACACAACATAAGAATTGATATTCAGATTTACAAATTTGTGAATAATGTCTGCGATGGGAACAGTATCAAAAAGTCTTGGCCAGGCCCAGATATAGCTCTGAGCTACAACAGAATGGCATTAAATATACTGATCCCAAGGATATTGCCACTATCCTGGCAGATCGATTCAGTGGAAACTTCACCCCCCTCCCATCCCCCTAAAGGGCCCATCTCAATACCGAAAGATTTCCAAATTCTGGTAATAATGGCCACACAGGTAAAAAATGCACTCTCCAAAGCTAACAATACAGCATCCATGGGACCAGACAACATCCCAGGCTGTGCACCACATGAACTACAAAATGAACTGGCACCTCACCTAAGGGTCATGTTTAATCATAGCCTCACCTCCGTCTTTGTGCCCACTGAGTGGCGCACAACTACAGTTATCCCACTCCACAAGGGGGGATCCACCTTGGATCCCGGGAACTACCATCCCATCAGTCTGATGAACCTGATCTGCAAGGCCATGGAATGTATTATCATGGAACAAAGTTAAAAAATGAAACATGAACCAAAAACTCTATAATGGCACAGTGGAAACAACCATGAACAAAGCCCAATAGTAAAATAAAAATTAATTTAATGAAGCGCTTTTCGTTATAGTAGGTACAATAACTTCATCAGATAACATTTAAGTATTTCATCCACATTTATGTAAAGTGTTTTAAGCATCATATGACATCTTTAAGCCAACCAATAAAGTGCACTTGAAAAAAATCCACAGAACCAAACTGAAAATTAAAGGGGTACTAGTCTAAAAACACCTCTGTCATATACTGCAAAGTACTTAAACAATTTAAAAGTAATATCAAAACTACTTTTAACTCTTATAATTGTGAACAATTTAAAAAGCTATTACTCAACATCACAGTTATGAATATGGCTTAGTAGTTCTTAAACGCTGACTGTCAATTTAACTCTCTTTAGATTTTAAATATAATTTTACCTGTTCAAACTTTTAAGCTTTAACAAGCACAAAATGTTACATGCCTCGTTTAATCCAAGGTTATGAAAGGCATTTAATACTAGCTGCCAATATAACTCTAACTCTTCAAGTTGTAGCAAAACTGGACCTCTTCTTGCATCTATTTGTACTTGATCGATTGCTTTAAAAAAACAATGCCCTCCTGACATTTGAGAATGCCTAGACAGGGCATTATCTATCTTTTTCCGATCAATATCATACATGTGCTCATATATTCTGTCGTGCAATCTACGTTCGGTTTTACCTACGTAGAAAGCTGTACAGGATTTGCACTTAGCCAAATACACTACAAATCTTGAATTGCATGTTAGTTTAAAATTAAGATAATACTTATTATTCACCGTGAACATCCTTCCTGTCTCAATCAACTTACAAAATCTACACATACCACAAGATAACATACTAGCTTTTCTATCCACATGTCTGTGGTGGTTGCTTTCCAACAAATTTTTGAGGTTGCTGCCTCTCCTGAACACTATGTTTGGTGAAGTGCCCAGTTTTTCTACCAAAAATGTATCATTAATTATTAGTTCCCAATTTTTAAAAATAATATGAGTAACTAAAGGACTATCTAAGTTGAAAGTAGTTATAAAATTACTCTTGTAGTTGACTGAAATGCTCGGTTCGAGCAATGTTGCATTATGTCCAGACAATGTATTAGCTGTATAATTAGATGCAGATTGTATCGCTAAGCACTGGTCACCTTTGTGCAAGATAGGAGTAATCACTCCATTTTCCCTTTTGTATCGAACCTCTTCAACTAAAGCATTAATTAACTCAACCGGATAGCCACGCTTCAAAAACATACTGCTAAAACATGCACATTCCGCTGTGAAATCAGACTCCAGTGATACCATTCTACTGCTCTTATTAGTTGACCCTCAACAATAGAGCGCTTTTGTGAGAAAAGATGATCAATTGAGAAATGTAAAAAAAGAATTAAAGTATGTCTTTTTCCTAAAAATATTAGAAACCAACCTAGAGTTAATGACATCTTTAGTTAACGTAACATCCAAATAGTCGATCGACAAATTGTTGTAGTTAAAAGTAAACTCAAAAAACTCTGTTGGACTATTTAAGTAATCAATGAACACCTTTGCATGTATATAATCGCCTTGAAAGGCTATAAAGATGTCATCCAAGAATTGGGTGTAGTACATGATGTTCGCCATGTGTGATGAGCTCTTATAAATGAACTCTCTCTCCCAATAGGCCATTACTAAATTATCAAAACTGGCCCCTCATGGTGAGCCCATAGCCACACATCTTTTCTAAATAAAATTTTTGGTCGAACATGAAATAATTATTGGTAAGAATTATGTCAAGAAGTTCTTCTACCAATCGAATTTCTCGTTCTGGCGCACCCTTAGATTTCAATAGTAAACTCACCCATTCAATACCCACTTCATGTGTAATAGAAGTGTAAAGATCCCTGACATCAATTGTTAGAACGTTATTATCTACACTAAATTCTAACTTATTCATGTTATCCAAAAATGTCCAGGAATCTTTTCACACTTGAAGCTTAGATTTAAGATATTTGTGTAATATGTGATCAATAACCTTAGCACTAGGGTAAGTAATTGACCCTCTGCTGTCAATAAAAGGCCTCATAGGTGGATTTTGAACATTTTTGTGTACCTTGGGTATACCAAACATGGCTGGGATCTTTGGAAAAGAAACTACTATGTAATTGTAAGTGTCAATGTTGATTTTTGGCTCAGTGAAGAGGTCATTAAGGTAACCTTTAATGCAGTTCTGAGCTATGTTAAGCTCATTAAGTGAAACTAAGGTTATTGATCACATATTACAAAAATATCTTAAATCTGCGCCTCAAGTGTGTAAAGATTCCTGGACATTTTTGGATAAATTGAATAAGTTAGAATTTAGTGTAGATAATAACATTCTAACAATTAATGTCAGGGATCTTTACACGTTGATACAAAAGGGAAAATGGAGTGATTACTCCTATCTTGCACAAAGGTGACCAGTGCTTAGCGATACAATCTGCATCTAATTATACAGCTAATACATTGTCTGGACATAATGCAACATTGCTCGAACCGAGTATTTCAGTCAACTACAAGAGTAGTTTTATAACTACTTTCAACTTAGATAGTTTTTTAGTTACTCATATTATTTTTAAAAATTGGGAGCTAATAATTAATAATAAATTTTTGGTAGAAAAACTGGGCACTTTACCAAACATAGTGTTCAGGAGAGGCAGTAACCTCAAAAATTTGTTGGAAAGCAACCACCACAGACGTGGATAGGAAAGCTAGTATGTTACCTTGTGGTATGTGTAGATTTTGTAAGTTGATTGAGACAGGAAGGATGTTCATGGTGAATAATAAGAAGTATTATCTTAATTTTAAACTAACATGCAATTCAAGATTTGTAGTGTATTTAGCTAAGTGCAAATCCTGTACAGCTTTCTACATAGGTAAAACCGAATGTAAATTGCGTGACAGAATATATGAGCACATGTATGCTATTGATAGGAATAAGATAGATAATGCCCTGTCCAGACATTCTCATATGTCGGGAGGGCATACTTTTTTCTTTTAAAGCAATTGATCAAGTACAAATAGATGCAAGAGGAGGTCCAGTTTCGCTACAACTTGAAGAGTTAGAGTTATATTGGCAGGTAGTATTAAATGCCTTTCATAACCCTGGATTAAACGAGGCATGTAACATATTGTGCCTGCTAAAGCTTAAAAGTTTGAACAGGTAAAATTATATTTAAAATCTAAAGAGAGTTAAATTGACAGTCAACGTTTAAGAACTATCAAGCCGTATTCATAACTTTGATGTTGAGTAATAGCTTTTTAAATTGTTCACAATTATAACAGTTAAATATAGTTTTGATATTACTTTTAAATTAAGTACTTTGTAGTATATGACAGTGGTGTTTTTAGACTAGTACCCCTTTAATTTTCAGTTTGGTTCTGTGGATTTTTTCAAGTGCACTTTATTGGTTGGCTTAAAGATGTCATATGATGTTTAAAACACTTTACTTAAATGTGGATGAAATACTTTAATGTTATCTGATGAAGTCATTGGACCTACTATAATGAAAAGTGCTTCATTAAATTAATTTTTATTTTACTATTGGGCTTTGTTCGTGGTTCTTTCCACTGTGCCATTATAGAGTTTTTGGTTTGTGTATTATCATGGAACTTATAAACAAAGACATTGGCAACCTTCAAACACTGGACCCCACTTATTTTGGAATCGTGAAGGGCCGATCTTGTCTCCTGAACCTGATTGACTTCTTTGAATCAGTCTCCAGAGCCATGGATCAAGGCCTTTGACACCATCCCCCACTCTGGAATCATAGATAGACTTACTAACTGGGCATTAATCCCTTCATCACTCGATGGGTTGCCAACTGGCTTACTGACAGAACCCACACTGTAAAAGAAGCCAATTCCAAATCCAGCTCCAGACAAGTGGAGTACCTCAGGGTTCAGTCCTTAGACTGCTCTTGTTTGGCATCTACTTCTCTGAAGTACAGGCCAACACTAAGGGACTCTGGCTAACAAAGTTCACAGATGACTGCAAACTGGGAGCCATTACTGAATTCCCAAATTATGTGGATATTCTACAAAAGGGCCTTACAGAAACAGATGTTTGGTGCCAGAGCCATGGGCTCAAGCTAAATGCCAAGAAATGTATAGTTATCCCCTTTGGGAAAAAACATGTACCCATGAATTACCACATAGGTGGCAGTACACAAAACACCGGAAGTATGATAAGAGACTTAGGGACACAGGTGGACAGTGGTCTCACCTTCGATAATCACATTGCCATAACAGTCAAGAAATCCTTCTATGTGGCACACCTCATCACTAAGGGCTTTTCATCCAGAAAAAATGAGGTCATTCTCCTACTGTACTCATCCCTCATTAGACCCATTATAGAATACAATGCCCTATTTGCTATGTACCTCTCAAGACATCTGCAACAACTGGAAAGGCCGCAGAAATACCTCACTAAAAGAATCACAGGCCTAAAGCAGATGCCCTATGCTGACTGTCTAAAAAATCTCCACCTATAATCTGTCACATATCATCTACTCAGAGGCGATCTCTGCTTAACGTACAAGGCCATGTATAACCCAGAGCTGTTGGACATGCTACACTTAAAGAAATCCCAATCCCTCAGAGCCACACTCTCCAGGGATCTAAACCTTGTCATCACAATGAACAAAACATACTGGTGGGATAGGTACCTGACCCAGAGACACCCCAGACTCTGGAATAGACTGCCCATACATGTCAAGCAGAGCGCCTCTTTGGCCCTCTTCAAAAGGAACCTTGATGTTTGGATGGAAGATAGGAAATTCACCCCAGGAATCACGTCAGTTGCCCTGCTAGACAGGGATCCAGGGAAGTAAATACTGCAGGAAAACATAGCCAGGGAATTGTTATGGCTAGGCTTGTATAAGCTCTAGGGCCAATAGTCTAGTACCAACCTATGACTCTATGAACCTATGAACCTATGGTGTATGTACTGTGTAACCATTATCCACTTCTTCAATGACTTTTTCAAAGACATCACTGAGGTTAACGAAGCATGGCCTTCATTTGATAAAACCATATTGATGAGGAGACAGAGTTAGTGCCAGTTGCTGTACTCCTAAGTGGGATGTCTTCTAGATAAGATGCTAAACTGAGGTCACATCTGCCCTAGTTAATGATAGCCAAGGGGATGTACACAATTACAGAACCAACTGATATTGTCAACATCCTGGCAGATAGGTTCAGTGCTAACTTTACCCCCCCTCTCACCCCCTAAAGGGCCCATATCTATACAGGAAGAATGCAGAGTCCCTGTAATCACATTTATGCAGGTAAAAGCTTCACTCTCTAAAGCCAGAAACACAGCATCCATGGGACCGGACAACATCTCAGTCTTTACATGAACTTCAGAACAAACTGGCTCCCCACCTAAGCACCATGTTCAATCATAGTCTCACATCAGGCTTTGTGCCCACTGAATGGCACATAGCAACAGTTATCCCACTCCACAAAGGGAGAGCCACCACTGATCCTGGGAACTATCGCCCTCTTAGCCTGACAAGCCTGGTCTGCAAGGCCATGGAACTTATCATCATGAAATTCATAAACAAACACATTGGTAACCTCCAAACTCTGGACCCCACCCAGTTTGGGTTTGTGAAAGGCAGATCATGCCTTCTGAACCAGATCGACTTCTTTGAGGCAGTCACCAAAGCTGTAGACGAGGTAAGGTGGTTCACACAGCTTATCTTGATCTCGCCAAGGCTTTTGACACCATCTCCATTCTGGAATTATAGCTAAACTCACTAAACTAGGTACAAATCCCTACGTCACAAGATGGGTTGCCAACTGGCTCACTGACAGAACCCACACTGTAACAGTTCCAGTCTCCAAATCTGACTTCAAACCAGTGACAAGTGGAGTACCACAGGGTTCAGTCTTGGGACCTCACCTGTTTGGTATCTACTTCTCTGAAGTACAGGCTAACACAGAAGGCCTCTAGCTAATGAAGTTCCCAGAGGACTGCAAACTAGGAGCCATAGTCAAGTCCCCAAATGATGTGGACATCCTACAGAAGGTCCTCACTGAGACAGATGCCTGGTGTCAGAGGCATGGCCTCAAGCTCAATGCCAAAAAGTGCAGTGTCATCCCCTTTGGTAAAAACTCTGTACCCATGAACTACCACATAAACGGCAGTCTACTTAATGACAAATGTGTGATGAGACCTTGGGAGCCAGGTGGACAGTAGTCTCTCCTTTGATAATCACATCACCACAGTAGTCAGGAAATCCTTCTATGTGGCACACCTCATCACAAAAGGGTTCTCATCCAGGAAAAAAGAGGTTCTCCTGTACTCGGTACTCATTAGACCCATTATAGAGTACAATGCCCCTTTTGGAATGTACCTCACAAGACATCTGCAGCAGCTGGAAAGGCCACAGAAGTACCTCACAAAGAGGATTACTGGCCTCATACAGATGCCCTACACTGACCATCTTAGAAAACTCCAGCATTACTCTGTAGCATGTTACCTACTCTGAGGAGATCTCTGCCTAACATATAAAGCTATGTTAAACTCAGAGCTGTTGGACATGCTACACCTAATGAAATCCCAATTTCCCCTAGCTACACGCTCTAGGGACCTAAACCTTGTCACCACAATAAACAGGACATGCTGGAGGGATAGATTCCTGTCCCAGAGACTTCCTATACACTGGAGCAAGCTACCCATCTATGTCAAGCAAAGGTCCTCATTAGCACTCTTCAAGAAAAATCTTGATAAGTGGATGGGAAATAGGAAATACACCCCAGGGATCACTTCTGTGGCTCTGCTCGACAGGGGCACAGGAAATTAACTTTCTTGGGTGGCGTAAGCCAGGGAACCTTGTTGGCTAGGCTTGCTTAGGCCCTTGGGCCGATAGCCTAGTACCTACCTATGAACCTATAAACCTATAAAAGATGCCATAGTGCTTAAGTGCTTATAAAAAAAAGAGTAGGAGAAGTTCCCCAGTGCCCTAGCCAAATTTCCCCTAGCCAGTAGAAATACCACCTCAGGTTTTGTTTGAAATGAAGACACTGGTCAAGTGGGACAAACTGGTCAACAAAGAGTAAATTAAAAATGTAACAAAGTTTCAATGTCCATATTAATGAGTTCTGAGATAATGTGTTCCATAATGGCTTTAGTGAGACAATGTGGTCTGTAATTACCAGGGTCTAATATTTGGTAACCCTTGTGCAACAGAATTTCAATAACATTTTCCAGGTTTCCAGAATGTAACCATTGGAGAGGATTAGATTAAAGTAGCTGGGGAGGGGGCAAATAGGCCATATCTGGCACTTGTAAGAAAAACAAAATCAAAATCCAAGCAATTGCGACAGGATGCATGCCTTAATGTCAAACAAATTAGGCAAACACCAAAACTGCCAGCACATAACCATCAGTGAATACTCAACCATAATGAATCTTTATTTCACCGTTTGCGAACTGGTTTCGGCAATCCAGCCTTCATCAATGCATTTAAGACAAACAACATATCATCTAATTTAAATGCCTAAAGCTTCACAGTGACTGGCTAGCTAAGAATGTTCATTAAGTCCTGGAGAAAATAAACCCCCCAGTCTAATAATCCAACCCTTTTCCTTTTTATCTAATATAGTGTGCCAACCACATTTATTACTCCTATTCAGTGTAATTTTATCAATAATTGCAAACTGAAACCTAGCCACATTATGCTTCCTAGTGTGCTTATATAAGGCATTCGACATCCTAGCACACCTGATATCACTAAGTTGCTCAGAAATCCTTAGTTTAAATGAACGTGATGTCTGCCCCACATAAAAGGCTGAAAACTGCAGGTAGTCAAATAGACAATCCAATCAGTATTGCAATTGCCAAAGACATTAATATGAAAAAGTCTAGAGGTATTGTGTGAAGAGGATTGTCCAGTTTTACAAACATATTTGCAACAAGTACAATTCCCACAACATTGGCACCCTTTATAACTTGTCCCCCTAATGTAAGCTGACCTGAGGCTAGGGTAACTTGGTCGCTCTTCTTATAATGGTTAACCAACCCTCCAATGTTATGCCCCATCTACATGAAAATAAACATCCAGCAGGCAGCAAATCTCTCAAACAGTCATCCAATAATAGAGTGTTCCAATGTTTCTGAACTAAATTAGTGATAAATTGTGTATTACTACCAAAACTAGTTGTAAATCTGAGAAAATCTTTAGGTCTATTTTTTAGTTTATACTCTATCAAAACTTTGAACTGCGGTGCTGGTGCTGCAGTAGCATTGTTGTCTCACAGTTAGACGTTGCCCGTTCGATTCTCAGTTAGAGCGTCTTCTGTGTGGTGACATGCGTGAATGGGTGTTCCTTCGTTGAAGGTTGTGCGTTAGGCCCAGCAAGCCAGCGCGTAAAACTCTACTGCCAATCATTAGCGGACCGGAGTTCCGCTGTGACGACCCCTAACCGGGAAAAGCTGAAAGACACAAACACAAACAAACTCTATCAAAACTTTGAATGGAATTACAAACCCCAGATATTACAGAATGTTAAATTAAACATGTAATTTTCTTCATTCCTAAGTGCCATTTCAGACAAGTAAAACCTTTTTAACCTAAGGGGTTGGGATTTGGGAATATTTCTTATTATATGTTTGGGATGGTAGCTTCTAACATGCAGAAGGGTGTTAACTTGAGAAATTTCCTAAAAACACCACTACTTAATGTACCATCCTCTTCCACCTTGACAAGCACATCCAAAAATATAATTTTTCTGGGATGATGATGTACTGTAAACTGGATACCCCATTTACTATCATTCAAATATCCCACAAACTCCAATAAATATGTAACATCAGATCTCTAGACAAGCCAATGCTCATAAGGTATCTCCTCCAAATATCCATAGATTCAAGATAAAAATTATGGGACTCATCATAAATAATTTGTCCTACAATAAAACTCATAAAGAGGTCAACATAAATGGGTGCAAACGATGCTTCCATAGCTGTACCCCTAAGCTGTGAAAAACATTCCTCTGTAAAATAAAACACATTTTTCGTTAATATGTGTTCAGTAAGACACAATAAAATGTATTCAGTTCTGGGCAATATATAAAGGCCCAATTCAGCCAATACTCAAAAGCCATCAAACCAGCCAAGTGAGGGCTTTGACGTCCACAGTACACAACAACTATCCATGCTCTGATTGCATCTGATCAATAACATTTAAAAACTCAGCTGTATCTTGAATCCTGGAATGTACTGTATCTAATAATGGTTTCAAATAATATGAAAGAAATGAAGACAACATGTCTTCATTAATGACCCCCTACCCAAAACAATGGGTCTACCAGGTGGACATTCAGAATTTTTGTGGCTCTTTGGTAATAAATAATAATATTGCCTAACTGGATCCTGTAGTGTTATCTGATTAATGGTTTCCTTAGAAATTATACCTTTTTCAAAAGCTAATTTTAAAAACAAATGAATTTCCACCTTAACTGGGGGTAGAGTCCAGATACATTCTTTGGTAAAAATGATTATCTGATAGCTGTTTTTAAGCTGCAGAAAAATACATAGCCCAATCCCACAGGACAACCATGCCCCCTTTATCTGCTTTATTAATAACTACATGTCTATTCTTGCCAAATCTTTCATAGCTTGCTGTTCCAGCCTAGGTAAATTATTTTCTTAATATTTAAATGGGAATTGTAGGTAAAATGTAATTCCCTCAATAAATGTTGTTGAAAACTGGCAACAAACTTATTGGAAGGGGGGATACATGTAGATGGTCTAAACCTAAAGGTAGGTGCATTTTACTCCAACTGCTCCTGCTTTTCAATATAAAAAAAAATTAAGATTCAATAATCTACAGAATGGCACAATATCTTGAGCAAAAATATCCTCAGGTACCAGGTGACTAGCTATAAAACCCAAGCATTTATTTAACAATTAAATTGCAACAGGGAACAAAGACAAAGATGAAATATTGTGACTATTACACAATATAACACATTATTCGAACACCATCAGTTGTAATAGTGTCTCTAGGGTTGGTACCCCCACACTGATGTTTGCATCTGGCCCTTGTCATTGGCCTAAATGGGTCACATTGGATTTCTTTTTGGCTGCAGGAAAGGAATACAAAATGTCCATTTCCATTTCTGTGGCTGAAGAAAATGTTTCCACTGATGACTCAGGGGTACTATCACTTTGTTTTAAAAATCAACTTTCTTCTCTTACGTTTTTGTGGAGCAGAAGGTTGTTCCTTAATATCTGAAAACTTCACCTCCTTCTTCATATCAAATTGTTTTCCATTTTGATAATCCTTAGAATCCCTGTAAAATTTCCTAAGCATGCGTGTTTTTAATTCCTTTTCAACTGATGCAAGATCCTTAATTAGTAAACGCATCTGTTCATCATACTCCTCCTGCCACTCAAAATTTTTAACAATATCAAACAGATGAGTGACCTTGCCCAGCAGACTCTCAATTTTACGTTCATAAAAAGACAATAAAATTTTAATAAAAAGCATAAATGCAGATTGTTGTGCCTCCTACCAGTCCGGAACAAGCTGATCATCCAACCCCTTAACATAGGGTTGTATACGAACCCAGATAACCCTAGGACAAAAGCCTTTCATATAATAGGTTTAAAAAGTCTCAAATGCCAGATATTAGTTCTTAAATCCTTACTATTAATGGAAATTTGTTTAAATAAATCAATACAAGATAATGAAACTGGCACATTATCTGCCGTGTCCTGTTAATTATTAGAACACAGTTCAAAATTTCCCATATCTTCTTTGTCGGCCGTCAAACTGTCTAGGAGTTGTGCCAAGTTCGTAATATCCACTTGCAAATGTGTTAACTCAGACAGAATACAAACCAAGCACCAAAAGATCATTCAAAAGGAATATTTGACTAATGTTTATACCACAGAGAACGCTCATTGATTCCAAATATCACTTAAACCCACTGGTACATGCCACAGCATACTCCTATGTACCTGTTAGGCAGGTAACCTGGTGTGCAGTCATTGTATAGATGAGGTGTTCCTAGCTTTTGAGAGATCTAACATGACTTGCTCCAAAGTAATTAAAAGGACTGGCTATAGGGAATCTGTGAAACAGTGAAGAAGTAAAATTTGCGCTAAATTTGTCAGCTAGAATATTAACTATTGCCTCTGGGTCATGGTGGACAATATTATTGTGTATTATCTCTAGGCATTGTAGGGTGTTAGTCTGTAACTTTCTGACATACTACGAAAATATGTGTTATTGTGGCTATTTTAAGTTCATATTTAGGTTTGAAAATCCAAGTGGTCCCGTTAAGCTCTTTATTATTTTGCTCAAGTGTGCTGTTAATGTTAGTAGAATGAGACTTCGTATAATCATTTCATAAAATCCTTCTCTTGTTCTATAATTTATTTATATGTGTAATTTACCATAATTTATTTATTTATTTTTCATTTGTTAACTGGGTTAGTCTGCTTAGGTTTTGGCTCATTTTCAGCAGAGACCCGGGGAAAAAAGCTCCTCAGGACTAGAAAACAATTTATTAAATTTTAGTAACATAGTAGTAACAATCAGCTATAGGATCTTACAAGCAGAGACCTGGAGAGAAAGGGTTTGTTTTTGAATTTCCCAGGTGACACATAGTCACTCATCCTCCAAGACTTGCTAAGAATTACTGAAAACCAGTCTTGTCCATCCCTTAGATGTACACTAATATTGGGGATTTCATGTAATGGACAAATCTTGCCTTAACTACAGAATGATATTTAAAACAACTATTATCTATAAGATTTGTCATTTCCAGAACTATACAGTTTTCCAGTATGTTTGCAGAGACTTCTTCTAAAATATTATGTATAGTTTTGCACCGATAAGCAAAGTTACTGTCTGGTTCAATATACTATGATCCAGACACCTATGACTCCTCTAAGTTCCTACAAGGTATTATGCAAAAGGACTTGATGAAGTCCAGATATGCTACAAAGGCATGCATTCCTTCATGTATGATTCAATGAAAAAATAACTCTTAGCTCCAAGGGGCAGTTTTGCTATCCACAAGTGAAATGACCACTTTTGATTTATAAACCAGAGTTCATTTATTGTGTGCAGCTTGCTAACATCTCAGGCAGGTTTTGTTGGTTAGTTATAATATTTTAAAAAGAAAAACAAAAGCAATGTCACAAAGATGGAACTTGTTGCATGCCAGATATCTAGTGTAACACACATTGTATTCCATGCACAGGCAATGCATGTAAAGCACATTTAAGTTGACACCATAGCTGTTTTTGCAGATAAAGTGAGATTCCATATGAATTGTATTGTTATTTAGCTTGCTATGTTAAACAGACTTATCTGACTATGCACATTGATATTAAGACTGTCTGATGGTGACCTCCTGATGTAATCAGAGAAACAAATCACTAATGAAAATAGCTCACAATCTCATTCATTATATGATTAGCTGGTTAGCTGGACACTAGGAGATATCCACAGGCAGAAAAAGTATTCTCCAATTGGCTTATCTGACAAGCAGTCCTGGCAAGTGTTGTTAAGTAGAAGGGGATTACACAGAGTTGTGTTGGTTGCATTGACATAAAGGAACACATCCTTGACTACATTGAGATGATGTAAGGTCAGTTAGCAGCTTGTTCACCTGCCATATGTAAGGTCAGTTAGCAGCTTGTTCATCTGCCATATGTTAGGTCAGTTAGCAGCTTGTTCATCTGCCATATGTTAGGTCAGTTAGCAGCTTGTTCATCTGCCATATGTAAGGTCAGTTAGCAGCTTGTTCACTTGCCATATGCAAGGTCAGTTAGCAGCTTGTTCATTTGCCATATGTAAGGTCAGTTATCAGCTTGGTCATCTGCCATATGTAAGGTCAGTTAGCAGCTTGTTCACCTGCATATGTAAGGTCAGTTAGCAGCTTGTTCACCTGCCATATGTAAGGTCAGTTAGCAGCTTGTTCATCTGCCATATGTTAGGTCAGTTAGCAGCTTGTTCATCTGCCATATGTAAGGTCAGTTAGCAGCTTGTTCACCTGCATATGTAAGGTCAGTTAGCAGCTTGTTCACCTGCATATGTAAGGTCAGTTATCAGCTTGGTCATCTGCCATATGTAAGGTCAGTTAGCAGCTTGTTCACCTGCATATGTAAGGTCAGTTAGCAGCTTGTTCACTTGCCATATGCAAGGTCAGTTAGCAGCTCGTTCATCAACCATATGTAAGGTCAGTTAGCAGCTTGTTCACCTGCATATGTAAGGTCAGTTAGCAGCTTGTTCACCTGCATATGTAAGGTCATTTAGCAGCTTGCTCACCTGCATATGTAAAATCAGTTAGCAGCTTGCTCACCTGCCATATGTAAGGTCAGTTAGCAGCTTGTTCACCTGCATATGTAAGGTCAGTTAGCAGCTTGTTCACCTGCATATGTATGGTCAGTTAGCAGCTTGTTCATCTGCCATATGTAAGGTCAGTTAGCAGCTTGTTCACTTGCCATATGCAAGATCAGTTAGCAGCTCGTTCATCTGCCATATGTAAGGTCAGTTAGCAGCTTGGTCATCTGCCATATGTAAGGTCAGTTAGCAGCTTGTTCACCTGCATATGTAAGGTCAGTTAGCAGCTTGTTCACTTGCCATATGCAAGGTCAGTTAGCAGCTCGTTCATCAACCATATGTAAGGTCAGTTAGCAGCTTGTTCACCTGCATATGTAAGGTCAAGTTAGCAGCTTGTTCACCTGCATATGTAAGGTCATTTAGCAGCTTGCTCACCTGCATATGTAAGGTCAGTTAGCAGCTTGCTCACCTGCCGTATGTAAGGTCAGTTAGCAGCTTGTTCACCTGCATATGTAAGGTTAGTTAGCAGCTTGTTCACCTGCATATGTAAGGTCAGCAGCTTGTTCACCTGCATATGTAAGGTCAGATAACAGCTTCTTCACCTGCATATGTAAGGTCATTTAGCAGCTTGCTCACCTGCATATGTAAGGTCAGTTAGCAGCTTGTTCACCTGCATATGTAAGGTCAGTTAGCAGCTTGTTCACCTGCATATGTAAGGTCAGTTAGCAGCTTGTTCACCTGCCGTATGTAAGGTCATTTAGCAGCTTTCTCACTTGCATATGTAAGGTCAGTTAGCAGCTTGCTCACCTGCATATGTAAGGTCAGTTAGCAGCTTGTTCACCTGCATATGTAAGGTCAGTTAGCAGCTTGCTCACCTGAATATGTAAGGTCAGTTAGCAGCTTGCTCACCTGCATATGTAAGATCAGTTAGCAGCTTTCTCACTTGCATATGTAAGGTCAGTTAGCAGCTTGCTTACCTGCATATGTAAGGTCAGTTAGCAGCTTGCTCACCTGCATATGTAAGGTCAGTTAGAAGCGTGCTCACCTGCATACGTTAGGTCAGTTAGCAGCTTGTTCACCTGCATATGTAAGGTCAGTTAGCAGTTTGTTCACCTGCATATGTAAGGTCAGTTAGCAGCTTGTTCACCTGCTGTATGTAAGGTCAGTTAGCAGCTTTCTCACTTGCATATGTAAGGTCAGTTAGCAGCTTGCTCACTTGCATATGTAAGGTCAGTTAGAAGCTTGCTCACCTGCATATGTAAGGTCAGTTAGCAGCTTGCTCACCTGCATATGTAAGGTCAGTTAGCAGCTTGCTCACCTGCATATGTAAGGTCAGTTAGCAACTTTTTCACCTGCCGTATGTAAGGTCAGTTAGCAGCTTGCTCACCTGCCATATATAAGCTCAATTAGCAGCTTGCTCACCTGCATATGTAAGGTCAGTTAGCAGCTTTCTCACTTGCATATGTAAGGTCAGTTAGCAGCTTGCTCACCTGCATATGTAAGGTCAGTTAACAGCTTGCTTACCTGCATATGTAAGGTCAGTTAGAAGCTTGCTCACCTGCATATGTAAGGTCAGTTAGCAGCTTGTTCACCTGCATATGTAAGGTCAGCTTGCAGCTTGTTTACCTGCATACGTAAGGTCAGTTAGCAGCTTGTTCACCTGCCGTATGTAAGGTCAGTTAGCAGCTTGCTCACCTTCATATGTAAGGTCAGTAAGAAGCTTGCTCACCTGCATATGTAAGGTCAGTTAGCAGCTTGCTCACCTGCATATGTAAGGTCAGTTAGCAGCTTGCTCACCTGCATATGTAAGGTCAGTTAGCAGCTTTTTCACCTGCCGTATGTAAGGTCAGTTAGCAGCTTGCTCACTTGCATATGTAAGGTCAGTTAGCAGCTTGCTCACCTGCATATGTAAGGTCAGTTAGCAGCTTGCACACCTGCATATGTAAGGTCAGTTAGCAGCTTGTTCACCTGCCATATGTAAGGTCAGTTAGCAGCTTGCTCACCTGCTGTTGCTTCTGGGAGGAAGAGAAGAATGAAGAGGCTTTGCCTGCTTACCCCTTTTCAGGGTGAAGGACAATGAATGATGTACTGGCAGTTTTCAGTCTCAGTGGAGACTGGGACTCAGAACATTACCTTGGCTAGATGTGTGAGCTGGTTTGGGAAAAACACTTCCACCTAATGAGGAAGGAGTGTACATTGCTCCAGTACCCTATATTTCAGCATGTGATTCTTTGGTTCTCATATTTGAGACAATATTGTAAATCTCTACTCTTCTTAGTCCTACTGTATCAAGTGCCAGGACTGGCGACACTGTCCACAAGGGTAAATTCTGGACTTTTATATTAACATGGAATTGTTTTCATGAGGCAAAACAAAAAAATAATTGTCACAAAAAAGGTTCAGCTTCCTCAATAGAATTTGAACAAATGTGTTGAGGGAGATATGGATTACAGAAAATAAAACTTTTCCATAGTGATTGCTGTCCACTGTCATGCCTCATGACAGTAATTGTTTTAGATCAGGATTTACCAAATAGACAAACTGTTGTCCCTGGAGAGGATCAGAACTGTAGTCTGAAAACATTGTTTCCTTAAAACAGTAACTGTTTAATTTTGCTTTTATGCTGGACCTCAAGGTTATGCTGCTGAACGCTAGGAATCTTAACATGAAACTGCACTCACTGGAAACAGTCTTCCCTTTGGAAGAGGCAGACATTTGTGCAGTCACGGAGACCTGGTTCAAAGCTGTGGAGAGCACCCCAGCCATATCGGGCTACACCTCCTTCCACATGTTCATAGGTTCATAGGTTCATACTAGGCTATCTGCCCTAGGGCATTTATAAGCCTAGCCAGAGTGTGTTTCGCCACCCATTTTAAATTAATTTTGCTATGCCTTTTTTGAGGTTAGTATACTGTGCCTCTGTCTAACAGTGACACAGAAGTGATAGCCGGGGTAAACCTATGATCTCCCATCCACTCATCAAGATTCCTCTTGAAGAGAGTCAATGTGGGACTCTGCCTAACCTGGACTGGGATTTTATTCCAGAGTGAAGGGAGCCTCTGGGTTATGAATCTGTCCCTCCAGCATGTCCTATTTATTTCAGTGCTGAGGTTCAAGTCTCTCGAGCGCGTAGCTCGATGGGATTTGGATTTTCTGAGGTGCAGCATGTCCATTAATTCCGGGTTGGACATGGCTTTATACGTCAGGCACAGATCGCCTCTGAGCAGGCGGTATGCCACTGAGTAGAGCTGGAGTTTCTTTAACCGGGCAGCATATGGCATCTGTTTGAGCCCTTTGATCCTCTTGGTGAGGTACTTTTGGGGTCTTTCCAGTTGCTGCAGGTGTCTGGTAAGGTACATCCCAAAAGGGGCATTGTACTCAATTATGGGCCTGATGAGGGATGAGTAAAGAGGCGATGACCTCCCTGATCTAGATGTGAATCCCTTCATGATTAGGTGGGCTATATAAAATGTTTTTCTAACCACTTTGGCCACGTGGTTGTCAAATGAGAGATTGCTATCAACTTGGGACCCCAGGTCCCTAATGACTTCTTCTGTACTTAATGGATTACCACCTATGTGGTAATTTGTGGGCACTTTGTTTTTGCCAAAGGGGATGACTATACACTTTTTGGCATTTAGCTTGAGGCCATGGCTCTGGCACCAGTTGTCTGTTTCTATGAGGCCCCTTTGGAGGATGCTTGTGTCGGCTGCAGAGTTGATTATGGCGCCCAGTTGGCAGTCATCTGCAAACTTGGTCAGCCACAGTCCTTCCGTGTTGGCCTGTACCGCCGAGAAATATATACCGAACAAGAGAGGTCCCAGGACTGAGCCTTGTGGGACGCCACTTGTAACTGGTTTGGAGTCTGACATGGCTCCAGCAATTCTAACCATGTGGGTTCTGTCCTTGAGCCAGTTTGCAACCCATCTAGTGACATAGGGGTTTATATTTAAGTTGGTGAGCTTATCTATAATGCCCGAGTGGGGTATTGTATCGGAGGCTTTTGCGAGGTCCAGGTAGGCTGTGTGGACCACCTTCCCCTCGTCAATGGCCTTGGTGACTGTTTCAAAGAAATCGACCAGGTTTAAGAGGCAGGATCTGCCCTTAACAAAGCCAAACTGGGTAGGATCCAGTGTCTGTAGGTCCCCAATATCTTCATGTATGAGGTCCATGATGATCCTTTCCATAGCTTTGCAGACCAAGCTAGTCAGGCTTATGGGGCGATAGTTTCCAGGATCCGTTGAGGCACCACCTTTGTGGAGAGGGACCACTGTTGCTGTACGCCACTCTTTGGGTACATATCCTGTAGTAAGGCTAAGATTGAACAGTAGTTTTATGTTTGGGTTTAGCTCTTCTTGGAGTTCATGTAGGACACAGCCTGGGACACCATCTGGTCCCATTGATGCTGTGTTTTTTGCTTTGGAGAGGGCGGCTCTTACCTGAGCATCTGAGATGTCAGGGGCAGCACTCTGTTGGGATAGATATTTGCCCTTTTGGTGGGGAGGGGGGAGAAGTTTGCACTGAACCTGTCAGCTAGGATGTTGGCAATGTCTGTGGGCTCGGTGTATTTTATGTCATTTTGGACTAATTCTGAGCATATCTGGGAATTCCCACCCAGGTTCCTAACATAACTAAAGAAAGCCTTGTGATTATCCTTAGTGTCCTGTGCAATTTTTCTCTCGAAGCTGGCCTTAGACGATTTTATGAGTGCTCGTAGTTTTTTGCTAATACTGATCAGAGATGCCTTCCCTTTTTGGGGTTTTGCTCTATCATGTAGTAGCTTCCTCCTTCTATTGTATAGTTTGTTTATGGCTGGGGTCCACCAGACAGGACGTCTGCCTTTGGAGGATTGGGTCTTGGTTTTATTTGGGATTGCATGATCCATGCATTCCTGAAGGTGTTCATAGAATGCGTTTATAAAGGATTCTGCGGTCTGGGCCGTATTTTCCACAGGCCCGGGGCTTTGAAGGATTTCGCCTCGGTTTTGAGGTGTGTGAAATTTGCTTTAGAGAAGTTTTTCACTGTGGTTTTCTGGGCAGGGGGTGGGGTCGGGATGTGAATATCCAGTGAGATTAGTTTGTGGTCTGATCTTACCAGTGAGGGATACACTTCTGGTCTGGAGCATAGTGTCCCCATGTTGGTGATGATCAGGTCCAGTATGTTTTCCCCTCTTGTGGGAGTGGTAACAAGTTGTTCCATAGCATTTGAGTTTATAAATTCTAGGAACCTTTGGGCTAGGGTGCTGGAGCTAGAGTAATGCTCCCAGTCTATGTTTGGGTAGTTGAAGTCGCCCAATATAATGGTGTTTGGAGAGACCTTCATATTTTCCAGTATTCTCAGGAAGGCCAAGTGGGGTTCCTGTGTTTGGGAGGGTGGTCTGTAGCAGGCTATAAACTGGAAGGCAGTTTTACCCACAGTTAGTTGCACATGGATAGTCTCTGATGCTTCGTGCTGTGCCACCAACCTGGAGGTGTGGGTATCTTTGACGAATATTGATACTCCCCCTCCATTTGTGGTTCGGTCCAAGTTTTGGGGCCGAAAAGCATGGTATGAGGTATAACCTGGTAGTGCTGGGGTACTCTCGGGAGCCTTGAACCAGGTTTCTGTTACTGCACAGATATCGATGTTCTCCATGCTAAGGAGAGTTTCGAGTGCGTGCATCTTGAGGTTTAGACTTCTGGCATTGAGTAGCATTACTCTTAGTTTCTTATCCCTTGTGATACCTATGGAGGTGGGTTTGTCTTTTGAGCCTTGCCTAAAAAAGGCACTATGGGGGTAGCAAGAGCCTTTGCCAATATCTGAAAGCCCAGGGGTGACAGGTTCAAGCCATCCCTAGCGAAGCATTGTGGCTTGTCGAGCATGTCATCCCAGGCTGACAGGCATTGGATCCCCTTTGAATGACACCAACACTTAAGCCAATTGTTGAAATTGATCATCTTGTCTTCATATTGTGGCATCATTCTTGGTGAGGGTAAGATGCTACTCAAGGTCAGGGTCATACCGGCCTGGGCTACATGCTCAGAGAGCTCCTCTATGTCTCTTTTCATGTAGTCCAGGGAGGTACGTCTCAGGTCATTCACACCAACATGGACAATGACTGAGTCACATTTGTACTTGCCTTGGAGTGACCTGAGTGCTTGTGTTATGTGGTGTATCCTAGCGCCCGACAGGCAGCTCACCGTGACCTTCTCCTTGTTCAGCATGGTGAGCGAGACGTCAGTGTGCCTGACGATAGAGTCACCTATTACAAGTGTATCAGGTGTGTTGTTTAGCCTTAAGGGCTGTGACTGTTCGGCACACTGGCTTTGTGAGCTATGTGTTGCACGTATTTTGTTTTGGGGTAGCGGTTGCTTGGGTGTCTGCTTTGGAGGTCTCTGCTGCTTAGGCAGATTTTTATTTAGAGCCTCCGAGTATGTTTTTGTGTGTTTATGTGTTTGGTTTGTTGTCATGGTAGGTCTATGTGAGACTGGAATTGTAGTGAGTGTGGTTTCCTTCTCCTCCTGACTGGTTACGCCAGTACTGAGTTGAGAGAACATAGCCTCCAGTTTGGCTATATGGTTGCATCTCTCACATGTGTTGGAATTTGTTGGGAGGAGGAGAGGGTTGTCTGTGTACATGAGGCAGTTGTAACATTGCCTCAAGATTCCCAGATTCACCAGCTGGACCGGAGAGGAGATTGACAACTGACCTTTGGACATGCTAGAATAGTATTGGGAATTCCTTTATAATTGAAAAAAGGGCCAATGGGGAACAAGGTACTCAAGGGGAGTTTGTGAGAGTGTAGTGCTTTTAATTTTTTAGAGCTGACTTATATAATTGCTTTAGTGAGCAAGTGCCAGGTAACTTAAATGCAATGTGTTACAGGTAACTTAAATGCAAAAACAACAAACAGTAACTTTCTTTCAAGTGAAACAAGGAAATAAGTACAGTAAGCAATGCAGATATCACTAGGGATCCACAGAAGTGCTAAAAGGCCGTGTTTTAGGTGGAATTAGCGTTTCAGGGAAATAAACAAACAACAAGCATACAAATAAAGCTAGATTCAGCAGGCCTGGATCTAGTCTATGCTACAGCAAACAAGGTGTACCAATTTCAGTAAGAAACAGTTAGAATATGCAGGCACTAGTTTAGACCACAGACTGATGGTGTCAAAACTAAAGGAAGCTTCATTGCACCTCCCCCCTCAGATGGAACTGGCAACTGTGCTAAGTTTCACACAAATGCTTTACACAAACACCTGAACAACTGCATTGACTCAGCCGTACCTGATAGGACCAAAACAAGATTCTCAAGGAAGAGCAAACCTGTCTGGTGGACAACTGCCATTAACAGACTTTATAATAAGAGGAAAAAATTGCTGCCTCAGAGTAAGAGAGAGGGGACCCTAAACTGGAAACACTCTCTCCTCAGCTGAAACAACCAAATAAGATTGCTTGTGACATCCTCCAAAGCTAACTACAAATCCAAGTTAGCTTCCTCAACTAAGGACAACCATAAGGCATTCTTTAGTTGCATCCATAACCTAAAAGGAAAGGCCCAGATTTGTGCTGAACTGGTAGTTAATGATACCACATATACTGATCCTGTGGATATTGCTAACCTGTTAGCTGACAGATTCTATGGAAACTTCACTCCCCTTTCCCTGCCACACTTACTCCAAGATATCCCAACCACCTGTCCTCTACCTTGCATCTCTAAAGAGTAGGTCATGAATTCCCCCTCTAAGGTCAAGAACACAGCATCAGTGGGAACTGATAACATCCCAGGCTGCATCTTACATGGGCTCAAACAAGAATTAGCAATGCCATTGTGTACTCTTTTCAATCATAGTCTAAGCACTGGTTTTGTCCCAGCTGAATGGGAAAAGGCCACTGTTATCCCCTTGCACAAAGGTGGTGCTTCCACTGACCCCAGGAAATATAGACCTATTAGCCTGACTAGCCTTATCAGCAAGGCCATGGAGAGAATTATCATGGATCTTATCAATAAAGATATTGGTAACCTTCAAACATTTGACCCTACTCAATTTGGATTTATCAAAGGGATATCATGGTTGTTCAACTTGGTGGCCTTCTTTGAGACAGTCAACGAGGCCCTGGACTTGGGGATATCTATGTGTACAGCCTAACTAGACTTCCCTAAGGCATTTGACACTATCCCCCACACAAGTATTACTGACAAACTCACCCAGCTAGGTATCAACCCTTATATTGTTAGATGAGTCATTAACTGGCTCACTGATAGAATCCATATATTCAAAATAGGGGAATCCACCTCCAGCAGCAGACCTGTAACCAGTGGTGTTCTCAGGGATCAGTCCTGGGACCTCTACTGTTTGGATTATATTTCTCAGAAGTGCAAGCTAAAAATAAAGGTCTGTGGCTGACAACGTTTGATGATGACTGCAAACTGGAAGTGGTCATAGAATCTCCAAACAATGTCAACATCCTACAAGAGGGTGTTACACAAACAAATATTTGATGGCAAAGTCATGGCCTTAAACTCAATGCAAACAAATGTATTATCATTCCTTTCGGTAAGAGTGATGTTCCTGCTAACTCCCACATCAGTAACAACACGCTAAGCATACAGTCAGTGGTGAGCGACCTGGGCACACAGGCTGACAGAAAACTTACCTTGGATCAGCATGTCTCCACAGTGGTAAGAAGGGCATTCTATATTGCTCATCTCATAAGTAAGGGCATTGTCTCCAGAAAAAAAGAAGTTATAACCTCCCTGTAGTCTTCCCTCATCAGACCAATAATTGAGTGCAATGTCCCTTTTGGTTTGTACCTTTCCAAGCATCGGCAGCAATTTGAGCAACCACAAAGATTCCTCAGAAGAAAAATTCAAGATCTTCAGCATCTGTCATGTGAGAATTGTCTGAAATCCCTGTCACTTTATTCTGTTTCATACAGACTACACAAAGGTGATCTATGCCTTACATATAAGGCAATCCTTGACCCTGAGTTATTGGAAATGCTGTATATCTGTAAGTCAAATGGTACACAGGTTACTCACTGTAATGGCCTTAACCTGGTATGTAACTTTATTAGAACCTGCTGGAGGGACAGATTTGTCTCCCAGAGGTAACCATACATTTGAAACAGACTCATGCTTCATGTCAAGCAGAGCACCTCATTGGCCCTCTTCAAACGCAGTCTGAACAGTTGGATGCGTAACTGTAAATTCACCCCAGGGGTTCCATCTGTCCCTCTTGGACTGGATTGATAGATGCTGATCATGGAAATAAGGGTAGAACTTGGCTAGGCTTGTATGGGCCCTAGGGGCATTGGCCTAGTAACTTCCTATGAGCCTATGGACAAGGGGAAATGCAGAAGCTCAATAATCAATACATATAGATACCTGATTGTAAATTACAATTGAATTCCTGTAATCAGAAAAAAACATCAAAAGCAGTGGACTGATTATGCTGCATGGTGAAGTGGGAACTCACCTCAAATACAGAAGGCAGGAGTGGCTTAACTCATTCAGTCCTATAGCGTTTTTTTTTTGTATACTTACAAATAACACCCTTTGCTCCTAACAGTGTCCAGATATTTTCTGGATCTGGCTTCTTTAACTAAGTGACTTACTAGTAAATAATAAACAATATTAGAAAGGGCAAAGATTTATTAACAAAATTATAATAAGATTGTTAAGCTAAGATGGACTGCAGTGGAGATATTAATCACTGTTGGCCTCTTATTATTCATATTTACAACAGCAACAACAACAGTAACAACAACTACAAACTTTATTGTCGTTCCAACCATACCAATGTAGCTGAACGAAATTACGTTCCTCCAAGCTCATGCACAGAACATATAACAGTATACATACAGTAAACAAGAAACAACATTTACACACCAATAGTGAAAAGAGCCAACTGAAGATCAGAAACTTGACATTTGATACATCCGCCGCCATACCCATGCATCACCAGAAACATTAATTAAGCAATCCTTCCATCCGACCATCCTCTCATCAATAAAAAATGACAACTGCCGCTACTGCAGTCTCGACCATCCTAACATCATCCAGTCCAATGGTCATTCCTTCCTTCCGACAACCACAGTCTTTCAACGACCTCTAGCTGCTGGCCCGAATGGCCACATCATCACCAGCAGCCACCTAGTCCTTCCTTTCTGCTGACAACACTGACCCTCACATGCCACTGTCCAGTCTCCTTCTCCTTTTTCATCACCATAACCCTCTGCTGCACTCAAGGAGCCAAAACCAAAACAAAAGTGAAATTCCATTTCCTGCATTCTGCTCAGCACAGATCACCATTGCAGGCCCAACTTCCACCACTCCACGCCATTTCCGAAGAAAAGAGGCAACGAG
This sequence comes from Protopterus annectens, assembly GCF_019279795.1. Lineage (NCBI taxonomy): Eukaryota > Metazoa > Chordata > Ceratodontiformes > Protopteridae > Protopterus > Protopterus annectens. Next base: position 1,232,212,694 of record NC_056737.1, read on the forward strand.
AGACACAGGAACATCATCAATGTTTCCAATGTAACAATCACTCACCAGACAACTAAATGGATCCACCAAACAAAAAAAGACTTACAAGATACAATGAGAAAACAAAAAGTGCACATCAGGAGCCAAAGAGGCCACTGCCATACGAGTCGCCGCCATCTTATGATATGAATATGATTTATGACATGAATATGATTTATGATCATA
>NC_056737.1:1232217897-1232240397 GCF_019279795.1 Protopterus annectens
GCACTATATTGCTACTTTACAGGTTACAGTTTTATGGACCATTCTACAGGGACAGTTTGCTTTCTAGTTGTTTGCTACTGTACAGGGCACTGCTATCCCATATCGATGTGCAAAATTTATATCAGCCCAGAAGAAAACAGTGAGCCCTCTGACCAATAAAATGACTACACTTTGAGATGTTTTGCTATAAAAAAGTTTCTGAATTAGCAGCACATACCCCTTTCAGAACCCACCACTGCATAGAACTGAAAAGTCTAAACTGGTTAGAACTGCCACATCAACTAATATATATGCATAACTTCTTACCACCTATAAAATTATCCAGCATCCATTTGCCTGTCCAGCACTAAAAAACATACTATACAACTATGTTCCCAGTCAATACTTAGATCTAATGACCAAAAACTTTTGTTTGTCTACAGGCCTATCAAATCTGCTGGGTATTGTCTGAACTCATACAAGGTTGCCAAGGCCTGGAACTCCTTACCTATATCCTCTATACCCTCCCTCCCATCTGTCAAAAATCACTTTGAAAGACAATAGAGAGAGCCCACAGAGCCCTGAGGGAAATGCAAACATCACTGAAACCAAGACCTGTTTATATTAAAATATGAAACTACCAAGATGTAAATAAAATCATACTGGCAGCAAAGAAAAAAGGCACACTCACCTGGAATAATAATAAAATATCCTTTGCTCAAGACCTCCCAATACAAATAAGACAAGCAAGACAACTACTATCTCCATACTGCAGGTTCCTAATAGAAAAAAAATCAAATTCCAGATGAAATATCCAAATCAGTTAATCTTTTACATCAAAGAGGTTAAATACATGGTTGCTAACCCTAAAGAGGCAAAAGAGACATTCCTGGCTGTTTTCAAGCAAATTCCACCTTCAGAAGTGAAATAAATCCACAAAAAAAAGATAAAGGTCCCTTGGATGAAAAAACGACCCCATTCATGAGCACTCTAGCTGGGATCCAACTCTGAAATCTTCCCCTTGCTGTCTAGGCCCTTGGGTCATTGATGTGAGCCATGAGGAACACAGGAAAGGGAAGTACAGCCTGGATGGGAACCAAAAATGAACTGCTGTTTCCGATGCACGAATATAGGAAGGACGTTCCCATCTCGGATATTGGCTTGCAAATCCAGTCCCCATAGGCTTTTGATGACTTCATTAAGAACAGTCAGACAAAATGGATTTCAGCAAGCTCCAAAGGATTTTACTGCCTGAAAAATGAAAATTGATCTGCACCAGCTAAAAGAAGAAAGCTGCACCATAGATGTCAACCAACCTGCAAGCAAAACCTTGAAGAAATAAGGTACTGTTGAACTGAACCATTCACTAAAACAGTACACCCAGTACTGTGTAGGTGAATGAAACTCCAGCCTTAAATAATAGGCAAGAAATAAACTGTCAGAATTATGCTAGCTCATAGATTAATATTGGGAAAAAAGGGAAAAAATTGTTAAATGTTTTATGTAAATACTAGAAATGTGTTAAAAGATCCTGGAGAGAAGTAATCTCAGGAAATTAGTAAAATAACCTAACAATCCTGGGATAATGTAAATATAGCCTTAATATGTCAACTATAGCAGAAGGACTGTTTGGCTAAGCTGTTTTTTTTTTTTTTTTGTCTCTCTATACTTCCTACTTCTGTTAAATAGGTGCCAAGTATATATTTTATAACCCACACAGATTGATGTGGAAAAACATCACTATAGGTACCAAAGAAGGCCGAAACCTGAATAAGTAAAGGGGAGGAAAAATAAGTCAAATGAGAGAAAAATGTAAAAATGACAAGATTGATTGCTTAACAATATTACTATGGTACACATATTGCTATAATTTACTGAGGAATGTATATTAATATGCTGTTTTAAAAATACTATTAGAAAGAATTAGTCACAAGACAAAAACAATACATGCTGTACCTTAAATGCAATACCATCACTGTATAAATAATATGTTGGAAGAGGCTAGGGATATTAAGTAGCAGTGTTTGTTGAGGGAACTAGTTTGTTCAGCTTTGTCCACATCATTTATAGTAACACAGGGGGGATACTATGGAGTAAATCTATATCTAAAAAGAAAACACATTCCAAGATTAGACGTAAAGGTAAACCATATAATGAACCTTCATCCTCCCCCCCCTGATTATTCCTGGTCCCGGGATATAGTGGTTAGGCACAGTGTAGGGACGGGGATAAATAGATGCTTTCCTAAACCATCACACAGTAACACATACAAAACTAACAAAACAAAACTAATATACATGGCATATCTAAGGAATACACCTAATAAATAAATGTGGGAAATAGAATCATGGAATGTTAAAGGGCTCCAAAACAAGAAGAAAAGAAAACTATTCTTACACCTTACATTAAAAACCACAGCCAACCTCATACTAATACAAGAAACGCACTTGACTGCAGATCAATGGGCAGAAATTAGCAGAAAGAAATGGATAAGTCAAATCATAGCTTCAGACAGGAAAACAAACAGTGCTGGGGCTGCCATAATAATTAAAAAACAATTTAAGGAAAAAATACTTAAAACCAAAGCTGACAAGGAGGGAAGATGGTGCTATGTAACATTTAATAGTCCTACAATACCAAAACCTATAATAGTACTTAATGTTTACGCGCCCTGTAATAACCAACAACACTTTTTTATGTCATTGTACCCAACCTTAAACCAATTTAAAGATCACTACCTAGTGATTGGAGGTGACTGGAATACATATCAAAACCCAGAAAAGGATAAATCTAATCTGACCAAATCACATAATAAACAAGCCACATTAGCCCTTAATGAACTCAAACAAGATTTCAAACTATATGACCCTTTTAAACATGGGAACAGTGCAGATAAAACAGGGAAATTCACATTCTATTCGCAATGCCACAAAATGTGGTCAAGGATAGACTTCTTCTTAATCTCTGACATATTCATTAACATGGACCCAACAATAACTATACATACCAGGTACTTTTCAGATCACTCCAAAATCACATTGAACATTAACTGGGACAAAAAGATATATTTAGAGAATAGGGGTCATAATTAATCATTAAATCCTAATTTACTTTCCAAAATGGATGTAATAAAAGAAACAGAAGCAATACTAAAAATAGCTCTTAGAAATATCACTAACTCCCAAGTACCAACTGACATAGAATGGGCTGCAACCAAAGCACAAATCAGAGGATTGTTTATCAAAAAAGCAGCATACTATAAAAAAATACAACTGAAAGAGGAGCATATACTGAAAGGGAAAATAGAGCATCTTGAAAAAGAACTAATAAATGACCCTAAGAACCAAACAGAAGCAGAACTTTTAAAACTGCAAAGGGATCTATATATGTTAGAAACCAGGAACCTATCTTTCTATGAAGCCAGAATGTTAGCCACTTACGCAGAAGAAGCTCAAATACCATCTAGAGCTCTGGCCAGAATTATCTGCCAACACAAAAATGCCTCCAATATATCAGAAATAAACTACAGACAAAAACTACACAAAAAATGAAGACATTATTAAAACATTTGAACAAATATACTCTCAAATATATGGAGCACAAATACTACAAACCTCAAAGGAAGATAGAACTCTTTTTCTTCAAAAACTGAAATTCCCTAAACTCAATTTAGACCAACAAAAAAAACTAACTGAGCCGATATCCATCAGTGAAATTATTACAACAATCTAACACTTAAAAGTGCATAAGGCCTCGGGTCCGGATGGACTCACATCAGAATTTTACAAAGCATTTTCCCCCTTGATAGCCAAACTACTATACTATACACTGAATTACATAATAAACTATAAAATAAATGACATCCACTTTAATGCCTCTAAAACTATATTTATATTAAAAGAACACACAGACCCCAAAAACCCCGACAGCTACAGACCCATCTCCCTCTTAAATATAGATACTAAAATATTTACCTCTATACTTGCAAACAGAATGAAAAATCTGATAGAAAAAATCCACTCCCCAGAACAATCCGGTTTTACACCACATAGACAGACTAGTGACAGTACATTAACATTAGATGCACTAATATCCTACGCTAACCGATACAATATCAACATCTACACAATGGTAGTGGATGCCCACAAGGCATTTGATAGGGTTAATCTAGAATTCTTACTCCACACACTACCCTACTTTAATATACCCAATAACTTCATTCAGATCATCCAAACTCTCTATAGCAACCCATACACATCTCTGTATATAAATAAAACTTGGTCAAATAGGATCCTAATAAAAAGTGGAACAAGACAAGGATGCCCACTATCACCCTTCCTGTTTAACCTATACCTAGAGCCACTCTTTCTATACATTAAACAAAATACATATCACAATCCTCCATCAATACACAACTTCAAAATATACCTCACTGCATTTGCAGATGATCTGAACATATACTGCACTACACCAAATTCAGATATAAACAAAATAATAGCTGCAATTGAACATTTCTCGACTATGTCTAACTACAAACTAAACCTTAATAAAACTAGTATTTTCCCCCTAAAAACACCCAAACTCATCTCACTAATACCATTGTTAAACACAATCAAAATTAAAGAAGAAACTAAATACCTGGGAATCACCTTTTTCCAGAGTAACAAAGACTTCTACCAACACAATGTAAACTTTAAATGGCAAAATATAATGCAAGACTGCAAAAGATGGAACAACCTAAAACTACCATTCTTGGCCAAAGTATCAATAATCAAAATGAACATTTTACCTAGATTAATGTATATATTCATGACATCACAGACAACAATACATAATAAATTCTTCAAACAAATTCATATCTTCCTAGCAAAATTTATATGGGAACCCAAAAAAAACAGAATCTCTTATCCAAAATTAACACTCCCCAAAAGCAAAGGAGGACTAAAATCTACCAGATTTTAAAATGCACTACTCGATCATTAACACTAACAGAATATTGAGAATAGCTGAACATAACCCGTCAATGGAAAATTGGTCTCCTCTCTGGGTGACACTATATTATAGATATATTAAAGCTCTAGGTTTCAATCCCAAAGCACTTCCATTCCAGAAGCAGAAAGAAATACAAACTTATAACATTATAGAGCCCTTAAAACATTCTATCAACCTAGCGCAAAAACTCTTTCAATTTTTGAACCTTAGACATGCCATGACAATACTGCAACCCCTTCATAAAAACCCAAATTTAAAAATAAACAATAAGATGCTGGACTTAGTCCCTTTTCCTAGACTAAAAGATAAAACAATCCAAGATATCTATCCCTACCTTAACTGTTCAATACAAGAAATGAGGACCAACTTAAACCTCCCTAAATCACACATAATAATCCTAAGACAAATCAAAGAACTGTGTTCCAGTTATCTCCAAAATATTACTATGACCAATAGTGACATAGATACTTGTAGCAGGCTTTGGAAAACTATTATCACAACAAAGAAAACTATTACCAATTCATATAAAATGATAAATGAAATCAAATACCAGAAGGACCTCCTCTTCTCTAACTACTGGAGAAAAATTAAACCAACCATAGATGATCAGCAAATAAGCCAGGCAATCAATCTAACACTGAAGATTCTACCCCTCAAAAAGTTAGCATACACTCAGCTCATGATCAATAATAATGCTTATTTTACACCTGCAATCCTACACAAATTTAACACATCAAAATCACATTTCTGCCCACACTGTAAGGACCAGATAGCTGACTTAATCCATGTATTTTGGAGCTGTAAATGTGTCTATAAACTCTGGAACTCTCTCAAGGCACAATTACAAAAAACGGGTTATCAAACATCAACATTAACTGGGGAATTCACTCTGTTACACATTCTCCCACCCAACATCCCAAGAAAACAAGCAAATACACTTTTAACAATTTTCCTACTAATGAAACTGTATATAGCTTTTAAATGGCTAGATACGATAAATATCTCTTGGGAGGGTTTTAAACAAGTAGCTATACAACACCTTTTAGCTCATAAAATAGTAATAGATAAAAGAAACAAAAACATGAAATCCAGAGAAATTTGGGAACAAACCTTTAACATCATATTAGCATAATTCATCACACATCAACTTAGAAATACACTATAATGGAACCAAAGAACACATACAAGTTCAGATATTAAATAATAACTTGGATATTACGAATGTATATACTGTCTATATAACAGGGGAATTAACAATGAAAGCATCTATGTACATAGTGTAAATAGATATGTTGTATGACCTATATCCTGTGGTATTTGACATCAATGTATAACATATGTATATGTGTGTATGTGTATGTATGCATATGTGTGTATGTGTATGTATGTATGTATATATATATGTGTGTGTGTATGTATGTGTATGTATGTATGTGTATGTATGTATATATATATACATATATACATATATATATATATATATATATATATATATATATATATATATAGAGATAGATATATATGCACACGGTCATGTTGTAAGATGTTTTTTATTTGTGACATTTATTAATGTAAAAATAAAAATAAAAATTATTGAAAAAAAAAAAAAATCACTTTGAAAGACTTCTTAGCTTATACCTCTTGACTCTATAGATTTTCGCAGAATGTCCAGATTTGTTTGTCTCATATTTTTGGTCCAGTTTTCATGAAATTGTGGTTTTCTGACAAATGAATGACAAATCATTAACAAATGTAGTTAGAAAATAATGACAGACATTAGAGTTTCAGACTTCATACCCTTCAGAAAATTCATGCTAGTGTAAAATTGGATATCTTATCAACTTTCTAAGCTTGTAAGAGCAGTATTTAAAAACTGTCCCTATTTTTGGTCCTTTGTCCCACTTTTATTTATGGCTTCCTCCAGATTTCTTGCTATAAGAGGTTGAGAGCTACAGTCTATCTCTGTTCTTGCTCAAAACCAGGATAAACTATTTCCCTAAATGTGAATAAGTACCTTTTCATTCCATAAACCTCCTTACTGCCCCTTCACCACTTACTTCCTTATTGCTATCTATTTTTCTTCCCTGAGTGTTTCTCTAAATATACCATACACCTGTTTTCCCCTCAGTTCATATTGCAATTCCTATTTGTATTAGACAAACTTACCTTTAATTTCTCTACAAGCTGTCTAACATTTCTGTAAATATTAAATGATTGTGATATACCTTGCATTGATTTTTAACAAATGTTGTTATGTTATGTCTAATTTGTTATAATTATTTAAACTACAGATACAGTTTTACTTTTGTAGATTGTAAAATTGTTGTTCTTAAAAAGTTTTGTAATAATTTGGAGCTCTTCTCCCTGGCCCTCCGCTGAGAATGAGCTTTGTACTTTCCCGGTAATCAAATGTCAACAAATAAATAAATATTTCCAAACTTAGATTGGCATGGCAGATACCTCCTGCCACAAGCTGAATAAACTCAGTCCTCCTAATGTAAAAGCACAGTAGAAGACACCCACAGGATCAATGTTACCATAAAACACTTAAACAACTAGTTGGAAATCCCTTCTGAGAGTACTTATAAGGCAGTCTTACAGCAGTCTATAGATAGATAGATAGATAGACAAATAGATATGAATATAGATATAGATATATATATGCAGAGATAGATACATGGAAAGCAACAAAACTTTATTATTTTGATGCACATTAGTCCTTCTGAGCCATATGTAAGTTGATAGGTATAGAAATAAAATGACAGCTATAGACAAAATGATATAAAGCATGCATATAGCAGTTAGAATTGAAACTCGATTCTAATCCATGGTGATGTGTGTGTTATCCATTCAGCTGGTAAGAGTCAAGATTCAGACAGATGATATTTAACATGTGAAGTCAAATTAATATCTTTGTGCTGTTTTAGTCTATGGACTGCGTACTCTGTGTAAAATGATAGCATGCTAGGAAAGTGATTTGTAATGGGGTGAAAATAATGTCATTGTGATTCTTCTTATACCTCTCCAATAGCCACCGTGCCTCAAACTCTTTGTCAGATGAATCTCACTTGATGTGTTGTGCTTGGTGTAATAATACCCAAATGTTCCATTTGCTACTTCTTTCTCTGGTAAATGCACCCCGTTATATAACATGCCCCCCATTATATAACAGATGATATTAATCCCCCTTGAACACTACTTAAGAACCCTAAACATTACTTTAAATTTTGCCTGGTGAGCCAGGTTGGTTGGAGGGGTGATGCAGGCTTGAGCTTGACCATCCTGAGGGAGAGGGAGGCAGTCTGTCCTAGTACATTGTTGACACCCTACAAGAAGTGTGAGGGGATGTGGCATGCAACTGCTTCTGCTAGAGTGATGCGGCATAGCCTAAAGCTTGGAAAATTGATGTGTGTGAATGAATGCATGCATCTACCCAGTAGCTATAGTAGGGTGCCACAGTTGTAATGGAGTTGTAATCCTGAGGAATATGCTTACCCCATGTGTATGATGGACAGCCAACTCCTGCCTCTGTGGGCAACATACAGGCTATTAGATTATTACCCCAATCAAGTAATAAATGGGCTGAACAACTTTGATTTTAATGAGTTGGTTGTCACCATGCAAAGTAACAAATGGGAGAATCGATTGGTGTGAGTGAATATTTATCAACTGTGCAGAATTTCAAAGAATGTCTAGATTTTTGCCTTGTATTTTTGGTCTGATACTCATAGAATGTGTGGTATTCTGACAAGTCACTGAACAGTGCAATCACTAAATAATGGCGATTATTTTAGTTTGACATTTCATCATCACCATCATCATCATCAACCTCTTTTTTTCCATTTTCTACATGGTGTCAGGGTGTCATGTCAGATGTTGCTCTTTCACTTGATTCAGTGCCACACTCCTTCCTTCTTTGACAGTCTTTCCTGATTGTCACAGGTCTTCTGTCACACGTTCCAGCCACCTTTTTGCATCACACCCTCATTTTCTCTTGCCTTCTTCCCATCTATCGAATATCTCCTTCACCAGATTGTCTTCTTTTCTGTACATATATCCAAACCATCGTAATCTGTTCTCTTTCACCTTTCCTGCAGTTGGAGCTACTTTAGCTTCTGTTCTGATGTCCTCATTTCTTCATCTGTCCCAGGGTGCATCCTACCACTCATCTCAGGCAGTCCTTCTCAATCATCTCTAGCTTCCTCGACTGCTCAGCCTTTATTGCCCAGGATTCTGTACATTACAGTAGTGCTTGCCACACCACTGTTTTGTACACCATAATTTTTGGCTTCTTTGGCATTCTTCTGTAATGTTCTACTCCTGACACTGTGTGCTAGTTGGCTGCAGCCCCTCTGATGCTAGCAGTAACCCCTAATTCAGACTTCCCTTCTCCTCAACCAGCCTTCCCAGATACCTGAAGCTGTTAACCTGCTCCACCATTTTCCCTTCATTCACAAGTCTCAGCATCTTCTGATTTCTCCCATTTGCTGCAATTACAACTGTCTTATCTGTATTCAGTTTCAACCCGGGTGCCTTCAGTTTTGCATTCATTTCCCCTATCATTTGCTGAAGTTCTTGCTCAGAGTCTGCCTATAATGCCACATCATCTCCATACAGCAACTTTGTTAATCTGTCTCCTCTGACCTGTTTGCTAATTTAGTCCATCACCAGTATGAATGAACAGCATTAGGCTCAGAAGTGAACCCCGATGGACACCCACTCTCACTAAGAACTTATCTATGGGACTAAGCACTGTTCATAAATGTGTTCTGGGTCCTTCTATATAGCCTAAACTAATTCCATCAATTTTTCTGGGATGTCAAACCACCACAGGACTTCTCAAATTAACTTTCTTTGGACCTTGTCATATGCGTTCTCCAAGTCTAGGAATGCCAAGTTAGACTCTTTCCTCATCTCTAGCTTCTCCTCAACTATCTGTCTCATTGCAAACATCAGGTTAGTTGTGCTGCATCCTGATCTGAATCTCACATTTTACTTTCTACTGCTCTACATGTGGGTTTATCAATCATGCACTCCAGAACTTTCCTGCAGTGTGAGAGGAGTTTGATGCCTCTGTATTGCCTACAGTTGTGGATGTTCCCTTTGTTTTAGTACACTGGCACTATTATGCTTATTCTCCAGCCACGTGGGATACACGTTTTTCTCCATATTGCTATGAGTACCCCCAGGAGTCATTTTTCCTGTATCTCACCAACATCTTGACTATCGTCACCATATCTGCTGTGACCTCATCTGAGTCTGCTACTTTACTTGGCTTCACTTTCTGAGTACTGTTCTTACTTTTTCTAATGTAGGCTCCTCCTCCTCATCTTTCATCATGAGCAGTGTCTGGGGCAGTACTGCATCTGTGGGGTTTTCTTCAGTCAGAAGCTGCTGAAAATATTCCTTCTTTCTGCCTTTGATGTCTATGAACTGGTGAGCAGAGTTTTGCTGGTATTCTCACCGAACTGTGTCTGACCGTCTTCTTTATGTTTCTGCCTCTGCCTTGCAATCTAATAGACTTTCTTTGTGGCACAAGCTGGTAGGGTACTTCTGAAGCCTTGTTCTCTGCTATTGCTACTCCTCTCTTAGCGTCTTTGTTAGCCAACCAGTATACTTCCTTTGTCTGCTCTGTTGTTTCATTCCCTGACTTTTGCCTTCTTTCTTTTGATGACTTTTTGACTCGTAAATTCCACCAGCAGCTGTTCTTATGTACATTATTTCCATACTTGGCTTGGTCACATATCTCTTCTATAGGCCTCATACAGACTTCATATCCTTCATAAAATGCACACTAATGCAAAGTTTGTTATTCTAACAACTTTCTTTGTAAATTCTGTTCCTGATTTGAAGACTGTGTCCCACCATTATGTGTGGCTTTTTCCCGTGTGTTAGGATCGGTGGTCTGTAAGCCTAACAAAAAAAAAAAATAAAATTATCTGAAGTTTGCTTAAACAGACTTTCATAAATATTACTTCGCAAATCTTGACATGCCATTATTGTACGCTTTATAAAGTAATTTACAAAGACATGCATCTGGAACATTTCTCCCCGGGCCACTGCTGAAAATTGGCTTTGTACCAAGTCAGACTTTCCCAGTTAACAAATGTTAAATAAATTAATTATAATATTCAACTACTGACTATGTGTGGGTCTGTGTATGTGCATGCATGATGGTATGCACATGTGTTTGTGTGAATATCTCTCTCCTTCTATCTGTCTTATGTATTTCATTTTGACTTCAAAGTGCTATTGCAGATTACTTATATAATATATGAAATAGTCCTCACTTAACATTCAGCAGAAGGAGAAACCTTCCCTATCATGTTTACACCTCTGTTTGCTGAGCACCTTATAGCTTGTTACAAAGGAACAGGAAATTACATATTAATTGCAAATTATGGTCATTACTAGGATACCAATATGTTTTTATTGATGTCAATACATAAAAATTAAAGCAGTTTGACAGTAGCTATCACTGAATAAAAAAAATACATATTTGCAAGTGGCAAATCTAAGTAAAAATATAGGTTATGGTAGAGGCAATTTATTCAACAGGGGTAAAGTGAAAGCCGTAATACTGAATGTAGAATCCTGAAATGTCAAAAAGTTGAAATTTTACAATGTTGAACTTGAAATCCTACTAATAGCTTACACATACTGCATACATACTTTTGCCTAGAACACAGGCACTCAACAGACAATATCTCTTTTCTGTTAGAGAAACTCTGAAATAAATGCTAACATGGGCCCTGAAGGATAGCAAGTCTGGTTCTCTACACATGTCGGAGAGTAGGCATTTTGGCATCAACATTTTAACGTTTCAGCATTTTTACTTTTCAGTATTGTACATTCTGTGTTTTGACTTTCAGTATATTCTTTCCAGGACACTGACACGGACCCATTAGTCTAATATGCATCTATCCTAAAATGGCAAATTCCATGAAATACTAGGTTCTTCTAGTGTTCAGATAGGTCGGCTTCTTGAATGTTATGGTATTTACCCTGAAAACGGGAAAATCAGTGTTGGAGGTTAAGAGCAGACAGAAACGTCACTGTAAACCATTGATAGATAAAAACAAAAATGAGACTTAAGATTACTAAGACTCCCTATGGGAAGAATGAGACATGATACCAGAGCACCGACACTTCAAAACTGTGATTCCTTAAAAAAGGTGACTGAACACCTTTAAAGCATTCTTGCATATCCCAAAACTCTACCCCATGCTTTTTATATCTAATTACCTATCCTAAGATTGCTGTACCACGTTAATGCCTCAGTATATCACAATTTCAGTATTACAATAATGGCACTTAACCTTTTGGTGTTCCATGTTAACATAAATTCCGTTTAACAACTTTGTATAGACACCTAATAATTATGCATTTTGCTGCCTTTGCTGCAGGTTGATTGTTCTATTATGTAAAATTAAACATTTAATCAATGCAATTGAAGAGCAATGCCATTATTTGAAATATTAGCACTGTTCTCCATTTAGGAAAATAATTGCAGCAATGCTCCGGATAAATTTGATAAAAACCTGCAATGGTGTCCATAAATAATTTACCTGAGCAAACAGAAATGACAGCAGGAAATATGTTGTGGAATTGAACATCTTCATAGTAGACTAGTACGCAAGGGATAAAAGCAGAAGTAATACCTAATGTTGTCACTTTTTTACTTAAAATAATATTTTGAAAATATCTTTCTGTGTACCTAGCTCTGCTGATTACAACATATTCCTACTTAGTTGCTAAAGCACTGACATCCTAGATTTGTTTTGACACTACCATGTAATATGTTTTCAGGTTAATATTACTGAAATGAAATGTAAGTATTCATTTAATTATTAGAAATTACTTTATTTGTATTGCACATAAGATAAGGGAGAAATTGTTTATTGCTAAAAATAATAGTATCCAGGCTATAGCACTGGTCTTTGCCTTTTACTAAAAGGATTCAGCAAACTTCATAAACACAAAATCATTCTGTAACCAGGCTATTTAGCTTAAAATATATTGGAAGTTATTAAACTCCTTTGATAGGAAAGCAGGAGTGCAATGCAGAAAATTGATAGTATAATCAACAGTTTTAGTATTTACAGCTTTAAATTAATAAGATATGCAAAGTCCTTTTTAAAATGTAGCCATCTCAGGTTAGGAAATTCATGCTTGTGTTTACTTTTACAAGTTTCAGGAGCAAGCCTGAGGGATATCATAGCTGCTTTTTCAGAATGTGAATCCCTGCATATTATCGACAGTTCTCAGTTCATAATTTAGTGAAAAGCCATTGCATTTTCCTAGGAGGATCCTGGCAGTAGTTGCTCTAAAAAAGAACTCTGTATACTGCTGATATTCTGAAATCTACCCTTTGTTATCTGCCAAGTGTAATGATCTAGTGATATGCAAGTTGGAAGATACATGTTTTCCCCGGCAGAAGAGAAAATGGTTTGATGACATTAACAAGAGTCTCGAATATCATGTCATGGTGTAAATGATATCAAATATTGCCTTGCATGCCCTAGTTAAAACAACATTTCAAGCATCTCAGTTATTATGTAGTGAGTAGAAAAAAAAATTATCAGAAATAAACACATAACATAACTTCTTGATACTGGATCTTACTAAATTGTGTATATATCTGTGTGTATGTGTGTATATAGTACAAATCATCTATAAGTTATTTATATATTTTTATAACACATGCAGCAGGAAAACAGTAAGTGAACACATAATCTATGAAGTTATGACGTGTCCTGTATAGGTATTGTCACAAGGGATGTTGTTCATGTGATATTTGTTCCAGGGGTTAAAAGGTACACAGCATTTGTAGATACAGCGTGTTACCAATGAAGAGAATATTGTGTTAATAACTACAAGGATCTTCAATATGTACATAAAGCATACAGTCATTAATAAATAAATAATCACATATGTTTCTGCGGAGGTTCCAAATAGTGTAAAATGGGAGTGAAATGGTATATCATTTTTGATACAAGGCTAATAACTATCAATTACAAGCGTGGAAAGCATGGAGGGGAATATCCAGGTGGATGAACAAGGGATATGTAGTCAAGTGGGACAGTTAAATTAGCAGCTTCTATGAAATTAGAAACCCATTGCACAGGTGCATCCTAATATACAAGAAACAGAGATAGAATTGCAAGTATTTGTACAAAAATTGCAGATAATCTAGAACAAAGATCATAAAACATTAAGATCATACAGAGTATTAGAAATAGTGTCCAAGCAAGAGTTAAGATATATTTTTTTAATTTGTATTTGTTTAACTGGAGAATCCAACTGATCAGAACCCTTTTGCAGTGAAAGCCAATGGTAGAAACTTTCAAATTCACAACATACAGAAGTCTGAATAACATAATTGTATCAGTTATGAAGATAATATTGTAAAGACTGTGAGACATATAAAACATGGAGCAGTTTTACATACATACTAAGAGCAATAATACATGACAGATCACAAAGCATACAGTCAAAAGTAGAAGATTTATTTCATATGTTTACAAACTAGCAGTAAAGGGTCGCAGACCCTTTTGCCTGACCTGCAGTAATTTAAACACAGTTTTCTCGTGCAAAGTTTGGCTAAAGGAATCAGTAATTACAGAAGTCATGAATCCCAGAATTACTTAGCATCCATGTCTCAAACACATTGTAATATGATTATGATCTGAGATCTGATCATAACCCTCTATATTATTGTTACTTCATTGGCTATACATATATTCATGTGTGTCAGGAAGAAAGAGTAAGCAGGAATATTAAAAGGGAATGACACATTTAAGCATAATAAACTTAGAACAGAACTCACACTATACTGTTGCACAACTACAGACCATTATTTTAATGTGCACAACTAAATTCAAGATGCTTATGCGTAACAGGAAAAAAAGAAAAAAAACAGGAGTGTTCAAAGTCCAGATTTAAAGCAACACATTTGATGATGTAAGCAGATTGTGTGAGACTACAGAACATCATAACATTGATGTAAAGCAGCAATAAAACATAACTTCGTAATGTGCATTCATGACTTTTCCAAGTGTATATTTATTCAGTTATTTCGTACTGAGTAGAAAAAAAAAAACTTCTCAGAAATCTATTTGCAGACATCATCTAGCTGACAGAAAAGCTATATTCAGGAATGTGATTATTTTGTCATAAACTCTAAGTATAGTGCAGGAAAATATGAACTAATAACACCAATTATGCAAAGCTAATTTACAATTCTTATGTGCTGGCAAGGAGATAAGACACAACTGCAGTAGTACACCATGTCTTGAGCTAGGTTAATGAAAATCAGACACATTTATGTCAAATTAACAAGTGCATTTTTATGAGCGCTATTGAAATTAAAATCATCTGTAAATGATGTGGCACTGTTTTTAAACTGCTAGACACTGAATATGTATTAACATTAGAATATTCAGGGTAAAATCATAACACACAAAACTGAAAAGCTACTTGTTACATTAACACGACCCTTAAAATCCTCCCATCTTCTTGCATGTCTGATGAAACATTGTGCCATGTCATAATTTAAGTAATTATTTATTCATATAATTTACTTTTACAGGCATTTTGTAAATGTTCGCATATTCTTATTTCTATAAATTTGCTTTAGTACCATGTTTATAACCAGTCTTGCTGGTAAGGTCTGCTGTGTGTGGTTCCTTTAATATAATTATTACAATGCTACAGCCTGTCTCCATATTAAACAATTCATCCCTTTCTCATTCATCCAGTGTCATCAAGATGCATCCTATTAATATAGTGAACTCATGAAATGGCCAATGCCACCCTCCAAATTTATTAGGTAAGTAAGGAAACAAAGTAGGTTGCCAGAACTTTCTTCTTTATAACAAACACAAGTGCATGCAGACATATGCACACACACACACATACACACACACACACACACACACACACACACACACACACACACACACACACACACACACACACACACAGTAAAAACTAGACCCAGAGAAAACTCATACAAACACAGGAAGGACATACAGACTTCACAGAAAATACATTGTCACTGAGAATAGAACTCGAGAACTTCTTGTTGTCATATAACAATGCTACTCACTGTGTCAGTGTGCCCCTTATCTATAGTCAGTTTATATATATATATATATATATATATATATATATATATATATATATATATATATATATAAAAAGTTAAACTTCTACAGCTGGAAAAAATTACACTGACTAGTCCAGTGTCTGTGTGATTTTTTTTCCAGCTGTAGAAGTTTACTTTTAATAGTTGTATTTATTCTATCTCTTGATTTTATATATCTATATATATATATATATATATATATATATATATATATATATATGCTTTTGCGTGTGTAAGATAGATATATAGATAATGTAACAGTGTGGTAGTTCTCACTTTATGGTGTGACAAAATATTATAAAACTGAAGTGACTGAATAACATTGATATAAACAGAGAAAACTTTTTATATAATATTGTTCTAAAAACAGACTGCTACTGCTACATTTTTGTTTTACATAGACAGGCTTCCTTCCCACAAGAATTCTTATTAATGAGTAATTGCTCAATTAACATGGTGTGTAAAAGGAGAGTTATGACTGTGTTAGTGAGAGATGTGGGCCTCTCAGTGCAGAGGGTATTTGTGGCTGGGGCAATGTTTCTGAGAAGTGTGTTTCAACAAAGAAGATATTCCAAAAACCTGAAAAAGTACACATCTTCCACTAGGAATCCAGAAAAATGGAGGTTGAAAGCACCTTTGCACTGTTAAAATAGTATAATGTTTATAGGCAAACTGCTCATGTGGGTCATTTTAAGCCTAGCCAGTTTTACCCTCATAGGTTAGGATCAAAGCCTGTTCCTTGTGTTTGTAAAGTAAACTCTTTAACCATTATACCAACTCCTCTAAGAAATATTTCTTGGTTTGACTAGTAGAAGTGTTCCTTTGCATACTTCCTCTTGCTGCAAATGCATGTAGAAGAGTTGACACAAGCAATGTTTTCCTGCTATCCAAAAAAAAAAAAATTGAACTTGTGGTCTCTGCTGAATTAATTTTTGTATCATTTTATGGATAGAGCAAGCATGTTCAGCACAAACTTTTTCATGCCAAAAAGTATATTGAAGTATGGCCTTCACTACTTGAAAGTCCATTTGATTGAGCCACTTTTCCCCAGCTAGTGAGACAGCATTTCTGTGACGTGGTTTGGAAGCTGTTTGTGATGTACATCTGTACTTGTTCTTGGTCTGAGATGATGACAGTGGAGAAATTGCCTCACACTCTTGCTGCTGTAGTAAGGAGATGGTGATGATTGTCAAGTCCATGGGGATGCCAAAGATAGTCCATCTGTTAAGCAAATAACCAGAAGGAAGTCCTTAAACCATAACTCATGGCCTTCAAACAGTATGTCTATCTTGACAGATGAAAGTGTTGGGGAAAGAATCATCTCCAACTATTTATCTGTTGAACCTTAATTGGCTTTCATGAATATGGAAGAAACTGAATATCAGTAACAGTGATAATGTTAAAAGTGTACTATAGCTGGTGTCAGCTCTGAGATAGAAGATAAAAAGTTTGATTTCTAAACTTTTTTCTCTGAACAAAATGGTAAAAATCTCAATTATAAGATTTAAAGCATGTGCTTAATTTATGGTTAGATCCTGAGTGGCATAAAAATAAAACTAAAGTTTTACTTTTTTCTAATTTTATTTTATATTTATTAACCATGTTGGTGGGCTGGCACAGTACCCTGTTCAGCCACTACCTGTGTCAAATGACAAAAGATCAAAAAATAAACATAACATGCAAAGGAACAATAATATATAAAATGATAGCTATATCAAATAACTTGAATAACATGCAAAGAGGTAATAATATTATATAAAACGATAGCTATATCAAATAACATAATGATGTTAATCAGTAAGTAATACAGTTGCTAAAAACAGCAGTGCAGTATTTCACTTGATGAAATGCAGTACATGATAACCTTAGCAATATAAAACAAAATATGCACGACTGACATATGCAGCTTGAGATACACAATTCAGCCCTTAGTTATCAAGAAAAAAATAACTTACATTATGTGGGAGGAGTACAGAAATAGAATAAGCAGTGCTTCACCCTTAAAGCATATAGACTATGTGATACATCAAGAAAGTAGGTGTTTTAAACTGACCCTAACAACACTAAAACAATTGTTGTACTGTTGGAGAGATTGTTATCTAATGAATCTCTAGATTAAAACTATGGTAAAGATTTTGACAATTTCTAGTAATAGAAAGAATGTTAACTGTAGGCATGATCTGGTTTTAATACAGGAAAATGGGACCAAATAGCTAAATTATGTACTAGTAATACTAACACAGGACTACTGGGAGAAATGTCACGAGTGAAAAGAATATCATATGATAAATGTTCTGTCAGGAATAAATGAGCCAGTTTTATGCTACTGTACTATTGCAAAATTAAGTGTAGTGTATCCGTTAATGGCAGGGAGATGCAAAGATTACTAGACTCAGACAGTATGGTTACATTTTTAAAGGTGAGATATGCATGCAAAAATAGAACTTTTACTAAGAAATCATTCAAAGTAATCAGCATTCTTGGAAATGGAAACAATACCCCAATACCCCATTGTTTTATTTCCTGATAGTTTACTGTATCTGCCGCACGTTGTTCATGTAACAGGAGCAGCTAGAAGTGACACGCTCACAATCTGCCAAATTATTTTGGTGCAAACAGCCTTCAAGTAGATCATATTTTCTACTGCTAAGTTACTTAGGTACATTCAGCCTGCAACTAGTTCTCATTGTTATAACAGCTAAGGCCATATTTCTCTGTGATATGTACTACTGGTACCTGTGTTATTTGTTGATATAGCTGCCTGTATTTGCCATTATTTATATCATCTGCTACAAACGTTTTTAGACACTATCTACACTGATAACTATGGTATTTTGCTGTACTGGCAACTGTATTATTTGTTGAATTATCTGCCTGCTTTTTTATGTATTATTCAATTGCTGCTAAGAATGCTTTATGCACTGTTATCTGTATTCCCAGTTAGAATCATAAGACCTCTTACACTGCTCTACAAACAGTGTTATTTATAGCTTCTCTACTGCCTCTTTTCCCCTCTTTCTCTACATTCCCTCTTCTCACTGTATTACTGACCTCTGTGTGTTTTTTCACCTCCCTGCTCAACTAACTCCTGTATTGTTCTGCTATTCTCCCTACAACTGCATGTGTATTCAACCCTTCCCACTATGGCCCAGGAAATCACCCCTAAAGGACATCCATTACGGGACACTACTATAACCTTCTAAGGAGCTTCCAAACTATTGACCCATAAGGATATAATATAAAGTGCATGTACTGCAGTCTTTTACTAGTGTTCACCACTGTGCTGCCTGTGCTTTATCCTGCACTTGCCAAGCAGCCTACTGTGGTCCTCAACTACCTTACCCCAATGCTATCTTATATATATATATATATATATATATATATATATATATATATATATATATATATATTACCACTAGGTGGTACTGCTCTCCCCCTTATTAAGTAAGATCTCCTAGATCTATTTTCTTTCTCTCCCAAGCTATCCCTCACTCCCTCACTTCCTTTCATACTTACCTTACTGCCCTGCTTTGATTTGACTTGAGCTGTATTTCACCACCTTACTCCCCTCAGCTTAGTTCTCCCCTGCTGTCCCTGTACTTCATCCACAATCACACATTTCTGCTTCAGCTGGCTGACTGGTTTCAGCCAGCCACCTTCTCTTTAGCTCTTCCTGCTCTGTTTGCCATATGGGCTCACTCCACTGCCCTACCCTGCCCCCAATTCCCAACCACCCTAGTACTACCTTTATTTGAGCTCTAAACCCCTCCCTTTCTCTATCAACCAATAACCTCCCTCTACAGCCCCGCCCCCATTTTCCTCCACCTGCATATCACAGTCACTACTCCTCACCCACCTAACTCCTTAATTCACCTACCACTACTATATCTTAGCACATATCCACCATGCCTGGACTCCAACCTCAAACCATTCTCACCCCATCTATTTGCATTTTAGTTTTACTCCCTTTATATCTTACTACCTCCTACTCCTACAACCTACTCCATCCACCCTTCCTATCCTATCCCACTCCCAACCTCCTTTCTTATCACTCAAAAACACACTTCCACAACATATCCGCTTCACTAGTTCAACCCATCCCATTCCACTACTTCAAAATAAAATGATTTCCCCTCTCAACTAAGTACTTCAAACCTAAGCTAATACCTTACTTCCCACGACTACTAAACAACAAATCAAAAATACTACTACCCTTCCTCAACTACCTCTGCTTAGCTGGAGACATACATCCAAATCCTGGACCAAACACTACCTGTACTAATAATCTCCCCACCTCAAACAATAAAGCTAACAATAAATACCTCAAATTCTTCACCATCAATGCCCAAAGTTTAAGAAATAAAGTAACCCAATTCCATGCCTGGTTAGACTACAACCTACCTGACATTGTAACCATTTCGGAAACCTGTCTAAAACCTCATATTTGTGACTCTGAAATCCTCCCTCCTGGATTCCAATCCTTCAGACATGACCGTCCAAACAGAAAAGGTGGTGAGGTAGCCTTAATCTACTCTAACCTACTATTTATCACTCAATACCACAATCCTATCCCTCCATTCAATAAAAAAGTAAATAACCACAAAAGCATTTGGATCATTGCCCTCTATATCCCCTAGGTAACAACACCACTACTCTGGAGGACATTCTCCTCTGGACCTCGACCAATATTAAGCATGAGACCTATACACTTGGAGACATAAACATCGACTGGAGTAAAATCAATTACCCTAATCCCACCATATCCATCAATCTATTTAAATATACACAAATTACTAACTCCATTACCAGGCCCAGTAAAACAAACCCCCCAGGTACCACACTAGACTGGATCCTAGCTTCCCATCCCAATAAAATCTTAAAATCTGGCATCACACCTGAACCTATAGGAGACCACTTACCAGCTTTTATCTACCGAGCTACCCACTCCTCTCTTCACTTACACCAAGTCATCCACACACGTAACCTCACAAACTTCAACCCAACTACCTTCTCTGACTTCCTGAAATAAACAAATTGGAACCCCCTAAAAACTCTTCCACTAGATAATGCTGTAGAATTTTTCAACTCCTCCTTCTTAAACATCCTCAACTCCCTAGCTCCACCAAGAACAAAAAGAGTAAAAACCAAATCCACCCCTTGGCTAACCAAAGATACCAGAAAACGTATGCTACAAAGAGTCAAATCCTGGAAAACATACCATCAAAACAAGCAGCCTGAAACTTTTCTTAAATATAAACAACTCCGCAACCTTGCTAAAAAACAAATCATCAGAGACAAAAGTCCTACTATATTAAACTCCAATCTAACCAATCAAAAAAACCCAAAACAGTTCTGGAATTCTATTAATTCTCTTTTCAACCCAGGTGCGGAAAGCAACCCCTGCCCTGACACCAGCAAATCTGACCCCGAAATAGCCTCTCTATTCAACTCCTTCTTCACCAACTCCATAGCAGAACTGACCAAAACCTTCCCTAACAGTAACCCCTCCCCTCAATCTACCCTTTCTTCACCACCACCTACAGCACCCTCTGTCCCCAATCCTCCTCCTATATTCGAGCTTAAACCCATTTCAACCTCCTATATAAAAAAATTACTCTGTAAATTAAAACATTGCTCCAATGCCCCTGAAAATATCTCATCCTCCTTCCTAAAAATAGCTGCATATGGTATCGCTCTTCCCATTAGCATCCTGATCAATAGATCCATGCTAGAATCTTATGTTCCCAAATGATGGTACACTGTTTTCATTCTACCTCTCCATAAAGGAGGCAAAAACAATAACATCTTCAACTTTCACCCCATAGCTATCCTCTCCCCAGTTTCCAAACTACTAGAAAAATGAATCCACATTCAGCTTATGCCATTCTTAGCCAATAAACAACTAATCATTCCAACCCAACACAGCTTCCGTCCAGGCCATGGTACAACCACTGCACTTCTCTCCTTTCTAGAGACAATAAATCTTGCCTGAGACTCTGGAAAAATTGTTTCTACTGTTCTTCTGATGGTTTACTGGTAAAGTGCATTGGCTATGGTGTGTAGGGCCCTAGGTTCAAGACCTATAAGTCCTGTTTACCCAGGGATCACATCAGTTGCCCTGCTAGACAGGGGTCCAGGGAAGTAAATAGTGTGGGAAGAAATAGCCAGGGAATTTTTATGGCTAAGCTTGTATAGGCCCTAGGGCCGATAGCCTAGTACCAACCTATGAACCTATGAATCTTCTAGATCTGTCCAAGGCATTCAATACCATCTCCCACACTCCTAAACCATCTCTCCAACCTTAATCTCTCCCAGAATACCTTATCCTGGTTCTCTAGCTACCTCTCCAATAGATCTCAAGCTGTAAAATGGGGACAGGT
>NC_056737.1:1232245397-1232282897 GCF_019279795.1 Protopterus annectens
GTACTTTTGTGGCCCCCCCAGTTGCTGCAGGTGTTTAGTGAGGTACATGCCAAATGGGGCATTGTACTCAATGACTGGCCTAATGAGGGAAGAGTAGAGGGAGACAATGACCTCTTTCTTCCTGGATGCAAAACCCTTAGTAATGAGACGTGCCACATAGAAGGATTTTCTGACCACAGTGGCAATGTGGTGGTCAAAAGAGAGGTTGCTGTCAACCTGTGTTCCCAGTTCTTTTATAACGCCTTCTGTGTTCAGTGGACTACCACCAATGTGGTAATTCATAGGAACCAGTTTTTCTCCTAAAGGATGACGACACATTTATATATATATATATATATATATATATATATATATATATATATGTGTGTGTGTGTGTGTGTGTGTGTGTGTGTGTGTGTTGTGACTGTAATTATTATTCACTTTAAAAAATTAGTCTCATAGGCAGTAAAGTACATTATATGAACATATTTTTACTCCACTGTGACTAAAATTAATTCACAATGACATGTGTCCCATCCCCAATACCTGTCCTCCTTTTCTGGCCTTACCATCATGGGCTAGAGGCCTGCCAGCTAGTTGCCACACTTATGAATTTGGTTAATTTGTAATGGGTCATTTGTGTGGTCTTATAAAACATAACCAAAAATGATATGATTTTTTTTCAGAAAGTAATATTAATTGCCCTTGTGTTAGAAAACAATAAAAATATTTTATTTGTTGCAATTAGTTATTTACCTTTCGTGATTATACATCAGTGGCTTTCAACATTGTTTATCCATCTGGGGGGATGTGTGTGTGTGAAAACAAAGGACAACTGATTTCAGTAAAGTGATTACTGCTATGTTGCGGGACTGTATAGTGTCTGATAGCAACAGATTAAAATACATTACTGTGGCAATTTATTTATTTATTTATTTAATTATTTTTTTAATCTGTGACACACTGATTAGAACTGTCCAAATTCAGTGTTTGCCTGAGAAAGAGAGAAGCAAAATACAAAAGAAGTGAGATTTATAATTCAGTAAAAAACAGCAATATTAAGATAAGTATAAAAAGTAGTAATATATAATTATTGCAGCAAAACAAGTTCATAAAGAGATTGCAAAATATTATAAATTAATTTGAATTAACATCAATACAAGTTGACTAATATCACATAACTGCAAAAAAGCAAAAAATAAAAATAAAAAATCAAACTGCTCAGCACCAGCACTTTTATTTTACCAATCAGTATTGTACCTCATCCATTTGCTTTTACAGGATTTGAAAAAGAGTTCACATGCACTTCTTTTATGCAGGTATAAACCACATTAAATTCATTTATAAAGCAATAACTAAATTAATCATTCATTTTAAATAAATACACGTTTACAAAAGACATATCCAAATATTTTCATATAAATCACCTTTTTAAATATTAACATATTGAATATTTTAAAAGCAGTTACTTCTTGATTCAGCCTTCTAGGGGAGCAGTATTTTATAATTTAATATCAAATTCCTTTCCACTTCAATTAACATATTAAGATAATCATATCCCCTAGGAATGTTGATTTAGTGTACACTGTGATCTCAATTAATGAAATCAAAATTGCCTACAGGGTGATTAATATAGCTCTTCATGAACTGCTGTTGTTTGACACTGTGTCCCAGGGGCTATATAATTTTCTTAAAGTTCATCATCCCATCATTCCAAAAATCTCTGGGATCCTGAATATTCATTCCAGTATTTCTGACCCCCCCCCACAATATGGCTAATAGCTGCAACTGGAGGCTCAATCATTAAATCACTGATGGAATTTATTGATCAAAAACTAAAGAAACTCAGTGGTAAATTTAAGCACATTCTTTCTGATTCTTGGGATATGTTGGATAAGCTCAGAGGCATTGAATGTGGACATGAATTCTTGTTGGCAACATGTGACATTCAGAGCTTCTATACTAATATCCTTTGTGTTGAAGGGCTGAAGTGTTTTCGAGAGATGGCTGCTAGATGTGGATCTTTCTCAGACATTGATAGCATGCTGGTTGGTGATTTTATGGAAGTGGTGCTGCAGAATAATTTTCTTTCATTTGAAAGAGGATATTACAAGCAGTTGAAGGATGTAGCTATGGGGATCTCGTGTGCCCCCATTTTTGCAAATATAGTTTTGTCGAGATGGAAACTGGTAATGATCTTCAAGCTTGATCTCTTTTCAAATTGTGTCAGACCTTTTCATTACCTGGATGTTCTTTCTATCATCTGGCTGGGTACCAGAGCCTAGTCTGATGAATTTATTATGCAATCAGAAGCATCATTGTTCCTCAAATTTATCTACAGGCTGGGTAAACCCTATGTTAGTTTCTTGGATATCGAAATGTAGAAGAATATGAATGGTGGTTTTGTTACTTCCATTTTTAGGAATCCAACATTTTGTAACACTTTTTTGTATTTTACCGGCTGTCACCCCTTTCTTCAGAAGAAAGGGGCTGTCAAGAGACAGTTTGTCAGGGTGTCTCATCTTACTTCAGATGATGAAACCTGTATTGTGGAATTTGACAAGCTTAAACCCATGTTTTTGGCTCTAGAGTACCCCTGAATATTGATTGATGAGCTCTACCACCAAGCCCTTTGTGAGAGAGAAGGTAAATATGCACCCATTATTATTAAAGATTTAAAACGAGATCTGACTTTATTAGGTGCTGTGGGGTGTAAAGCTGAACAGAGGCAAGACTTTCATTTGGACATGACTTTGCACTATTCTGTTGATGCTAAGGACATTCAGAAAATTATTTGCAATAATTAGTTTTAGCTTCAATGTGGTGATGAGTTAAAATCATTGTTTGCATCTCCACCAGGCTTCACTTTTAAAAATAAACCAAACATTAAGAAGATTTTGGAGAAGCCAGTTAGTCGGCTTTCTGAGACTGGTTATCTGACAACAATATGTGAGCAGTGTAAACAATGTCCTTTTATTGAGCTAAGCCACTAGGCAAATAAAACTTTAACAGTGAGAGGGTGGTTTACCTTGCAAAGCATTGCACCCGTACTGCATTTTATATTTTCAAGACTAAAAATGCCCCGAACAGAAGGATCTATGAGCATCAGTATCATATTGTGAAAAATGACAATAGCGGTGCTTTGCCAAGACATGCCTCACTTTGTGTTGGCTTTTTTGGATTCAGATTCCTTGTGTTTGAGCAGATTGTTACAGGTGCCTATTGTGGTGATTGGCAGAATTGGATATTGCAAAGAGAGATGTATGGGCAACTTTATTTGAATGCTACCAATTCTCCTGGTCTAAATATGAAAGTGTGTCTATTGTGAGTGAATTGAAGCCAAGAGCTTCCAAACTGAAAAGTTTTTTTTTCTGTTTTTAGTGCGCACTGTATCTTTAAATAATTTTTTTTTTGGCCTCCTTGTCATTTGTTTTTTATTTGGCTTTGTTTCCGTATCAGTTTCAGGGTTTTCATGGAATTCTTGGTTTACACTGCAGTATGTCTCATCCTTTGATTTCTGCACGAGCATCACAATGCATATTAATAGAAATATAAAACTCTGAAATGGCTAAGCATCTTTAGGTGTTTCATTTCTTTCTAAGCGTTAAAATAAATATTCTTGGATTGTAAAACCTTTCAGCCTTATACTGTAACCATGCCAAAATTATTTTCTTAACGTACACCTTCAGCCTTTCCTTTTCCTGTTTTGTGCAGAGCATCTTATATAGTTTTCCAAGCATGGAATTGTGTTTCAAAAGGATTTTGCTGACACATCAGTATGAATCACCAAATTGCCCTGCCTGCAGTTTTCAGCAGCAATCCTCTGAAATTTTCACAGCTTTATTTATTAATGTGGTTGTTTATTTATTTATATTTAAGTAACACAGCATTTCACTTTTCCTTCAGTGACAGCATTGAGTGAAGAGATTATAAAGGTACTGAAACATTAGAAGACTTGGTTTTATGGAGGCGTTATTATACCTCAAACTGCAAAAGTGCTTTCAGTGAGAAATAAATAAGGTGTTAACTTATATAAAGCAGCTTAGCTAATCACTGCTATTCATTTAACAACTGCTCTGCCTTCCATCTGTTCAGAGTAATTAACATGACATTTTAGCCCAGTGAAGCAGAAGGCACAAAAGTATAAAACATTTCGGAGAAGTATTTTTAATATTTGAACAATAAGATGTGCCTCATGTTTCGGCATTTACCTCCCTGCGAATGTAAATAGCTGAGAGACATATAGATGAAACTGACTATACCTAGGATTTAATTTAGTGTTAATGCACAATAGGTTTTATAAACTTCAATGATGGCATAAAGATCAGAAAGCTCTGTGGCTTATTAGCACACCTTACTTAAACTTACATTTATGGCTCCTCCCTGTCCTTTAGCATGATATTGGGGGAGGGGGATACTAATGCATTCTTGAGGTACACAGCCTAAGCTAGAAATAAAAGAAGTTCATAGTTACTCCATTGATACAGGGGATGGGCTTTTATAGAGAATGTCACTAACTTGGGAGGTTGGTAAGGTATAATGGTTAAGGTGTTTACCTTACAGGTACAGGGTTTGATTCTTACATGGGGTAATTGGCTAGGCTTAAAATGGCCCACAACAGCAGTTAGCCTGGTATGAATCTACAAAGTTGGATTTGATTAGGGCTTTAGCACTGGAGGTCCTGTACAAGAATAAGAACAGAGTGCATCCCAGTCAGCAAAGAGTCTCAATACTGTGAGTCTTGAAATGAAAATCAATAAAGTGTACTACTACAAAAAAAGTTCTGAAATACAGTGTTGCACTTATTTCTTGAAGGAGGAAGCCTTTCCCACACCTTCACATATGTAATAAAAAGTGATGATGCTCCTCAGAGAAGGAAGAATGCCCTGAGATACCACAGTCACAGAATTTGCATATATTTCCCACAGTCACACTTAAATTCTCACTGGTTCATGGATCTTAACAGCACTAGGAATATCCATCAGTGATGTAAGTGTGAAATTTTCTGCTATAATATTGTCCGCTGGTGGCAAGAAAGAAATATTGGTGCATAAGATCATGCAGAAAGGTCATGTCTACACATCTCCAGGTTTCCCGGTAATGTGCAATAAAGTTAGTTTGCCTTAGTGTACCTGCTTAATGTATAAGCATGATAAGGCATACTAAAAGCCAGTCTCACCGGGCATGGAGAGAATGTTTGTATCCTTATTTTTAACCTTCACCTTCTCACTACCAACATAAATGCAGGAAAAAATATTATGGAAAAAGTTGTTATTCATTATAAAGGGATGTGGTTTTTAAGTGTAGTGTTGCTTTAAGGCGATGATTGTTCTTAATTGACAGTTGCTTTTTCATCACAAGTGTATTTAAGGGAGAGTGTTTTTTATTATTTTGACTCTGAAGAAGCCCGTTTGTTATAAGGGCGAAAGCGCTTAGTCATATTTAGTCAGAATCTAGTCATATTTTATATTGTTTTGAAGCAATTAAAGTTGGAGGTTCCAATTTCATCACTGGCTGTGGTTTTCATTTTTTTATTTTTATAATCATTTGTTTTGGCATTCAACCATTTAGTGCGATTATGGAAAAACATGTTCCTGTGCCCTGGCCAGCTGGATGAAGATTGAGGCAGAATGTTAGCAGTGGTACAGTGATTTCAAAACAGAAATAAATAAATGCATGCATACATACATTGATACAGCCATACATGTTATATCTATATCTATATATATATATATATATATATATATATATATATTTATATATATATATATATATATATATATAAAAGCAGACAAAAAAGTCCTTATATATATGAATATATCACATTTTTTATTAAATTTTTATTTTAAATAATTTTTTTATTATTAATATAAGTTATTTAAGTTATATTAGAGAGAGAATAGAATTCACACACAAAAATTTATTTAATTATTAATGAAATTGATTAAAAAGAAGATTTGTATGAGCATGTAAGAAAAACAAACATTGTGTGGAGTATTGTTCTGATGAAGTGTATTTTATTAGATGAAAGCACCTGTATGTTTTAATTTTTGTTAAACTGAGAAGACAAATTGATTTTGCTGCCATTCCGTTCGCAGTTAGTGTTTTATACATGTTGTTTAACAGGAACAGATTGGTTCGTGGTTTTTATTTCCTCGGACTATGTTTTTATATATATGTATATATATGTATATGCATACAGATATGCATACACACAGACATGCATACATAAATAAAAGGACAATGGAGCAAGATTTTCCACCCTGTAACACCACATTGGTACACTATTACATACATGACAATCAACAGGGGGATCTGTAGATACCCGTTTCAAATCCCTAGTCACATATTTCTTCCATCATGTCTTAAGAAGCCCAACAGCACAGGCTGTACAACTGAAAAGGTTGACATCTAATGCAACAAAATGACATAGTTAATCAGAAAAATACATGTCAAAGAAAAGAAAATGACTCATAAATAATGTTCAATGGTGTGGCACGTGTGTTAAGTACTGTGTTCTCTGATCTGTAAACTTAGATAGGTAGAGATTCAAATCTCACTGCAGTCAACTTGATGTGTGCATGTCTGTCTCCATGAACAAGAGTGAGTGTGTATCCAACACTGCCTTGTCAAATGGCAAATGGAGGCAATCATGACTGATGTAGCATTTCTGTACTGTCTGTTCAACAAAACATTTTTACTTCTGCTGTATAGGAACAGACATGCATCCCAGCTGAATGTGCTGTACCACTGAGTATTAGCAATGAAAGAAAAAATAAGATACGTCCAACCAGCTTCTCATCCATATTCAGCAACACTGGCATTCTCCAGTGCCTTAGATCCAGCATATCATACCCCTTTCAACTAAACCTATACAAATCATTAAAGGCACAGCACACTTAATTTGAATGCACTTTTATCATCCTCAATACCACACAGCTGCAAGTCAGTTACAGCACTAAATAATTGGAATGGCAAGTCACCGATATCGAGAATGTTATGCTGGAGAAGGTTATTATCCTTATCTACTGCAAGTGTCCCCCCAACAAGTCACCTTGTTCTTCTCCCGACATCACTTGGGGGTTGGCATAGTGGTTAATGTGTTCACCTTGTAGATGCAAGGTACAGGGTTTGATTTGAGTGGGAGGTTTATATAATGGTTAGGTGTTTACTTTATAGACACAAGGTGCGGGCTTTGATTCTGATATGGGGAAATTGGCTAGGCCTAAAATGGCCCATAAGGGCAGTTAGCCTAGTACTAACCTATCATCTCATAATCCATGTCACCTTAAATGACAAGAAGAAAAACCTGGACACCTGTATTCCAGAATTCCAAAACTTTTATGTCATTATCTACAACCTCAGACAAAGTAGTTCTGCCAAGTGTCACCTCATCCATTTTATTACCTGGTTTCCACAAATATACCCTCTTCCTTTTTCCAGTTTGGAATAAGAGGACATTTAGTTCATCATCCTAACTTTCACCCGTTAATATTACATGTACATTCAAAGTACACAAGTAGAATCATTATGCAGCCAAATGCAAGTTCATTTGCACACAAATGTGTATAGCGATTAATGCATCCCTAAGTCTACATTGATTTACCATGTCCCAACTTCCATAACTGAAGATATACCACATGGAGGAACAGCATCATTCCCAGAACCACTTTCTACTTTAACCTTTTCGTCTTCACACCAGTGTAATGAAAACAAAAATACTTCTGCTTTTTAACTTATTTAAGAATGCATGCATATATGTATGTTCATAGGTTAGTACTAGGCTAACTGCCCTTTTGAGCCATTTTAAGCCTAGGCAATTACCCCATGTGAGAATCAAACCTTGACCCTTGTGTTTGTAAGGTAAACACCTTAACCATTATGCCACCCTGTATGAGTATATCTTCTTTAGTAAGCCAAAGATAATCCATCTTTGAAGAGAGAGAGTGCAATTTTATTTGATGCCTGGAGAAGAAAACCCTATGGGCTCATACATGTCTATAGCACACATTTAGTTTGTGATAAACTTCATCCTGGATAAAATCATAACATCCGTCCACTAACACACCCTCTTATATACCCTCTCCTCAAACTCAGCACTACTCCACTCTCACTATTTCTTTCCCCCCTCTCTCTTCCAAATGTATAAACTCCCTTTCTCATGTTTCTCTTACCTCTTACTATCCCTATTCCCTAACATTTACTCACTCTGTCTCTATAATCCTACCATATCTACCATATCCATATCAGCTATCAGTCCTGCAATCTCTATGCTCATCTTCACACGATATGTAAAATTGTTTATTTTTTTTTTCCAAATGTACCGGATTTGTAAATAATGTTTTTGTAGTCTATAATTTTACTGTAACTATTATACTGTAAATAGTATCTGAAATTACAACCTGTTTGCAGTTTTTTCTGTAACTATTATATTGCAACTATGTAGTTGAAACTATAAGCTGTATTACACAATGACTAGCCATTAGTATTCAAAACATAGCATGCTGATTGGTCAGCACAACCAGCATGCCCATTGTAAGTCCGAGCATATACCAGTGGAAAAAGGTCTGGTCAGTCGGACTTTTTTTCCATTAATATATGCAATAAAAATGTACTTTTCTTTCATTTTTTTTAAATAAACTCACAAAAGTGGAGACTGAAATGAATGAGAGAGACAGCACAGATAAATATAAAAGGATAATCAGGTACTTTATGAAAAATTAAAGAAACATACCTGTTTATCCTTTTATTTTCTCTGTCCCATCTCTCCTGTAAATTAAAAGCCTCTTGGTCTCTTTTTTTAATTAAAAAAAAAAAGAAACAGCGATATTTTTTTCTCTGTTGCTTCCTTGACACAGCGCTGGTGTATTGTGAAAGCACTGGAGTGCAAGTCCCATACGCATGCACAGTACATCAGCAATGGCCCCGGATACCAAGGAAAAAGCAGAAGAGCAAAGTTTGTCTTAAATAATGTCATTTTATAATAGCAATAACTGACTCTGTGCTGTGTTATATTTAAGATTTACTCATGGTTGTCTTTGTTTAATGACTCAGGCAAAGCCCTTGTTATTAAACGACACTAACAGTGGGTAAATCTTCAATATACCACAACTACGTCATTAGTTACTGCAGTATTATTTGAACTTTTCTTCATGTGCCTGTTCTGAAAATCTACAATTTGAATTGCAGTTTTGCCCATTGTTAGTTGCACATGGATGATCTCTGAGGTATTGTGCTGTGCCACTAACCTGGAGGTGTGGGTATCCTTGATGAATATCGGTACACATCCACCTTTTGTGTTTCAGTCCGGGTTCTGTGGCCAAAAAGTATGGTATGAGTTATAGCCTGGTAGTGCTGGGGTGCTCCCTGGAGCCTTAAACCAGTTTTCTGTTACTGAACAGATATCAATGTGCTTCATACTGAGGAGTGCCTCGAGTACATGCATTTTGAGGTTTAGACTGCTGGCGTTGAGTAGCATTACCCTCAGTTTTTGGTTACCTGTGCTATTTACGGTGGTGGGTTTTCTTTTGAGCCTTGCCTAAAAAAGGCACTATGGGGGCGGCAAAAGCCTTGGCCAGTATTCGAAAGCCTAAAGGTGACAGGTGCAAGCCATCTCTTGCGAAGCAACGTTGCTTATCGAGCATGTCATACCAGGTAGACAGATACTGGATCCCCTTTGAATGACACCAGAAACTTAGCCAATTGTTGAAATT
The DNA here is from genome assembly GCF_019279795.1 of Protopterus annectens. Lineage (NCBI taxonomy): Eukaryota > Metazoa > Chordata > Ceratodontiformes > Protopteridae > Protopterus > Protopterus annectens. Next base: position 1,232,255,090 of record NC_056737.1, read on the forward strand.
GATAATTTTTTCTTTATACTGTGGCATCATTCTTGGTGAGGGCAGGATGCTACTCAGGGTCAGGGTCATATTGGCCTGGGCTACGTGATCAGAGAGCTCTTCCACGTCTCTTTTCATGTAGTCCAGGGAGGTACTTCCCAGGTCATTCACACCAACATGGACAATGACAGAGTTGTATTTGTACTTGCTCTGGAGTGACCTGAGTGCTTGTGTTATGTGGCGGATCCTAGCGCCTGACAGGCAGCTAACTGTAACCTTCTCCTTGTCCAACCTATTTAGTGGGACATCAGTGTGCCTGACTATAGAGTTGTCTATTACTAGTGTTTTGGGTATGTTATTTTGCCTTAAGGGCTGTGATTGCATGGCACACTGATTATGTGAAGTATGTGTTTCATGGTTTATGATGGGGTGTGGTGGTTGCTTGGGTGTCTGCTTTGGAGGTCTCTGTTGCTTTTGCAGGTTTTTATTTAGAGCCTCCGAGTATGTTTTTGTGTATTTATGTGTGTTGGTTTAGTAGGTCTATGTGAGACTAGTGGTGTGTTGCAAGTATTTTCCTTCTCCTCTTGACTGTCAGTTTCAGTCTTGGGTTGAGAGAGCTTTGCTTCCAGTTTGGCTGTATAATTGCATCTCTCGCATATATTAGTGTTTGGTGGTAGGAGGAGAGAGTTGTCTGTGTACATGAGGCAGTTGTAACATTGCCTCAAAATGCCCAGATTCACCAGTTGGACTGGAGATTACACCTGAAACTGCCCATTGGACATGCATGAATAGGTAAAGTGAGCTGTTTTACTGATTAGCTGGTAGGGACGAATAGAGAGCCTTGTCCTTCTGGACAGTATAGGGGGTCTAGTGCTAGGGTTAATTAGTGCTTGCTATGAGTTTTGAGCAAGTGCTGGGCTGTGAAATGAATGGTTTGAGTGCTTAAGCTGAAAGTTTGTCTAGTTCCAAGTGAAAAATTGAACAGCAGACTTCGTGGAGCCAGGAATAGTTTAACCCTAGCTAACCGGCACTGCCCGGCACGCAAAACCACACAAAATGTGGTTTTTATAGCAGGGAAATGAAAGAGATAGAAATTAGCCCAAAATGACCAATAAACTACTAACTTCTGGGCTACAGCAAACAAGGCGCACAAATGTCAGAAAAGGAACAGATCAAATAAGCAGGCACAATAAGCCTTTAACCAGAAATTCCCAGCTCAAAAGGGCAGAATCTAGTCTCTCCTCCCACAAGAGTGCAGACTACTCTTCTTCTTCTTCTTCTTCTTTTGGCTTTTCCCAGTTAGGGGTCACCACAGCATAACTCCAGTCTGCTATTGTTTGGCAGTAGTTTTTTACGGTGCCGAGGTGCCTGCCCAACGCCCATTCACACATGTCTTTCGAACGCCACTCGACCATGGAGAGGTCATGCAGACTCCTCACAGAAGGTGCTCCAGCTGAGAATCAAATGGGAGAACCTCTTGCTGTGAGGTGACAATGCTACCGCTGCACCACCGTGGCACAAAAACCTTCTTAATGTAAAACAGCTGGCCTGAAGCCCAAGTGCTTAAACCAAAAGGCTTAGAATAACAGTTACAATTTAATCAGGTTACTACCAAGCAGTAATAACTGCAGCAGAATAATACAACTGAGTACTTTTAAGAAGAAGCACAAGCAAAGTAAGGTAATAAAGTGGGAAGTAACACAAATACAGTAAAAGCAGATGAATAAAGTGCAATTTTTTTCTATATAACAATAGAAAACGAGCAAACTGATTTAAACTAATTACCCAATTAACCATTAAAAAAACTCAAAACTGAGCCCTGTTCCAGCAGTCTTCAATCTGACAAGTTCTAACCACACACTCCTTCCACTAGGGTGCAGGGGAACCTTCTCCAAAAAGGATGGCCTGGATTAGTGCTCAAGTTATACAAACAAAGCTAGATTCAGCAGGCCTGAATCTAGTCTATGCTACAGCAGACAAGGTGCACCAATATCAGAAAAACAGTTCAAATGAGCAGACACAGTAAGCCTTTAACCAGAAATTCCCAGCTCAGAAGGGTAGAATCTAGCCTATCCTCCCACAAGAGTGCAGACCACAAACCTTCTTAATGTAAAATAACTGTCCTGGAGCCCAAATGCTTAAACCAGAACTAATACACTTTTAGAATAACAGACACTGAGCCTTCAATCAGCAATTCTCAACTTAGAAGGATGTAAGGTACCTGTCCTGCCACAACAGTGCAGATCACAAACCTTCTTAATGTAAAACAACTGGTCTGAAGCCCAAGTGCAATAACCAAAAAACTTAGAATAACAGTTACAATTTAATCAGGCTACAACCAAGCAGTAATAAATGCAGCAGAATAAACACGACTGAGTACTTTTAAGAAGAGACAAGCGCAAAATAAGGTAATAAAGTAGGAAGAAAAACAAATACAGTAAAAGCAGATAAAGTGCAATTTTTTTGATATATATATATATATATATATATATATATATATATATATATATATATAAAACAATAGAAAACAATCAAACTGATTTGAACAAATTACCCAATTAACTGGTAAAAAAACCTCAGAACTGATCCCTGTTCCAGCAGTCTTCAATCGGACAAGTTCAGGGCCTAAGTGGGTATACCTACTCAAATGTTCATTCTGTATTAGGCAGGGTGAGCTAATGATACAAGACTAGGATAGAGCTGGGATAGGGCTGAACAGATGGGAATGGTAGGAGTGTCAGAAATCAAAATATGAGCTCACTGTACTCGGTTGAGTGAGCAAATGAGGTGGGCCCAGGAGGAGTGTTCAAACACACATTTACAGGAGGGGCAGTCAATTCCAAAGCCACCAAGATTAATACCATAACAAGAACAGCGAGGGTGAGTAGGGAAAACTAACTGCAGACAGGGAGAGAGCAGAGAAAGAGCTCACAATTTTCAGTAAACAAATAAATAAGCAAATAAATGCAGTACTATTTTTAACACAATATTCAATGAAACACTAAACAGAAAAAATAAAATTCAGTACTATCTTATAACACTGCAAGTTTGTACTTATCTCAGCTTGTAATAAAGTTGATGTAGGGTATGCTGTAGGGATTTTGTTTTTCTGAATCCTGATATCAAATGGGAGGGAGTTCCACATTTTTGCAATAGTACAGGAGTAAAGGAGTCACTGGAGATATGTCTACTTTTGGATACTTCTACCAGTCCTTTGTTGGTCGACCTTAGCAGATGGCTGTTGGTGCAATGGCTAATTACACCATGCAGGGCTGGGATTTTGTTTAGGTGGTAGAGAATTTGTTGAGCTAGGGTGAGTTGATTTAGGGTCAGTAAGTTTGGTAATTCTGTCCAGGACAGTTTCCCAAAGGCTTGGCAATGGTGAGATCTGTAGAGTCAGTAGCAAATTTAGCGGTTGTCTGTATTAGACCATCTTAAAGGGTGTTTTCATCTTGGGGGTAGATTTAATGAGTGCTCCCAGTCTGCAATCTTCTGAAACTTGGTTAGCCAGAGGCCTATGATATTGGCTTTGACATCTTAGAAGTAGCTGCCAAAGAGGAGTGGACCTAGCACAGAGCCCTGGTGGACTCCACAGATGACCGTCACTTTTGTGAAGGTGGCTTCAATAATTCTAATCTCCTGGCTTCCATCAGTAAGCCAGCTAACTATTCAGTGTGTCATAAAGGTTTTTATACCTAGTTCCATAAGTTTGGTGACAATGTCCAAGTTGGGTATTGTATCAAATGCTTTAGTCAGATCTAGATAGGTAGTAAGCACATTTTCCTCTCATCCACTGCCATAGTGACCTTATCAAAGAAGTTCAATGGATTCAGTAAGCCAGACTTGGATAATGATAATTATTTCCATTGCTTTGCAAAATAAGACTGGCATGATTAGTGGGTCTGCAGTTTCCAGGATCTGTTGAAAATCCTCTCTTATGAAGGGGGATGACTGCTGGAGTCCTCCTTCACATGGCACAAAGCCTTTTTTAAGACTATAGTTAAATAATGACTCCAGTGATCCTAGTAAGTTGTATTTTATAATATTCAGGAGGCATTCTGGGATATTATTGAGGCGCACTGAGGCCATGTTCTTTGCCTTACTGAGTGCAGCCAATACATACTCCCTAATTATAGTTGGATGAGTTATGTTTCAAGGTATTTTTTGGAAGATGGTTGGGATGAGAGGGGATAAAATTGGAACTGACTCTGTCCACTACCAGGTTCATTATATTGCCAGGCTCAGTGAATGTGTCACCATTAACCACCCGTTCAGCACATTGTTGTGTGATTCCCTTGAAGTTTCTGATATAGCTGCAGAAGGCCTTATGGCTATGTTTCACCTGGAAGGCTATCTTATCATCAAAGTTGGTTTTGCTTGAACCACATAGCCTTCTTAGTTGACTATTTACTTTGTTTAGAGATTTTTTTATCATTATGGGAATTACCCTTCCTTATTTTTGTCTAAGTTTTATCTTTATATTCTGTCTGATTTTGGATGCAACTAGGGTAGCTTGTTTCTGTGACTAGTCCTGTACTTCACTTCTGGTAGGTACTGCAGACACTATACAGCCATTGACATGGTTGTACAAAGTTTTGATGAACATTTCAGCAGATGCTACTGTGCTCTCGGCATTGAATTTTGACAAAACATCACCCTTCTACTCTCTAGAGATATTCACCATAATCCAGGCCCCCACAACATCTTCTCCACCCACCTTAACTGCACTCCAACTCTCCAGCAGGTACCAAATTCTAATTTTAAACAACTGTCCTTTTACTCCATCAATATACTCAGCATACTCAACAAAACTGAATTCCATTCATGGATATCTCAACACTCCCCTAACATTATGTCTCTCTGAAACTTTGCTAAAACCACACAACATTGACATTGCATTTCTCCCCCCAGGCTACAACATCTTATGACTTGAAAGAACACACAAACAGGAGGAGGTGTTGCAAGTATGTACTCTGATCCCCTTACCTTATCCCCCCTAACTAACCCTCCCCCCTCTTTTCACCCTGCAGAACTTATCATTGCTAATTGTAAGCTCAATAACCACAAAACCATAACTATAGTTGCCATCTATATACCACCCAGAGACAACATACCCCTACTAGAACAGATCCTTCACTGGATGGCGGTCTCTATTCCTAATGAAAATATTATATTAGGAGATGTCAATATTAACTGGCTCATCCTAAGACCAGACTCCCCTTCCACCTGCATTCATCTATATGGCTTTGCTCAGCTTATCTCCTCACCCACTTTACATCATAAACCCACAAACACCAGTTCCACACTGGACTGGATCCTTGTCTCTCACCCCAACCTTTACCATAACCCTGAATCTCTGCCAGATGCAATCAGTGATCACTCACCAATCCATGACCGTAGATTCTCTCCCCACATCACTAGACCCCACAAATTTAAAGGGTGCCATAGATTAACAAACTTCAACCCTGTTACTTTCAGTAGTTATTTCTCTGCTATCAACTGCTACTTTCTCTCTGCCTCTCTCTAGATGGTACCGTTGACCTCTTTAACTCCATCTTATTAAGCACTCATAACTCCCTAGCCCCTCCCAGAACAGTAAGAGTTAAATCAGGCTGCTCAATCTGGCTCACCAAGATAACCCAATTTCACATCCTAAATACAGATTCTGCATGGAAACTCTGGCAAAAAAAACAACCTAGCCAAAAAAACATAACATCAACAAAAGAAACTTATACCAAATACCCTTATCCACTCAAACTAAACCCCCCCAAAAAATTTGGGTATTCTGTCAATGATATTATTCACCCTGACAAGCCCTCAACACCCAATCCCTGCCCTAATAACACACCCCCAAGAAACTGCTTCTTTACTTAATACAAACTTTATCAATACCATAAGTAAGCTCATGTCTTCTCACAACTCTGACAATCCTACCAAACCCCCACCTCCCAGCACACACCCACAACAAAACTTGCCTTTCTCACTGAGTCCCATCCCCACCAGTTACATTAAAAAGATTCTTAGCAAACTCAAACCATGCTCTGCATCAGCAGACAACCTACCTTCACATTTTCTAAAGTTAGCAGCCAACTCCATTGCTTACCCTGTATCCATCATCATCAATCGTTCAGTCCATGAATCCTATGTCCCAAATCTGGCAAAAATTCCACACTATTCCAGTCCACAAGGGAGGTAACTCAGTACAACTCTCTAATTACCACCCAATCACCATTCTGTCTCCACTGTCCAAAATCCTGGAGCACTGTGTTCATAAACAAATCTTGTCTTATCTCATGCTGGAAAACCTCATCACCCCCACTCAGTACAGTTTCTCCCCCACCACAGCATCACTGCAGCTCTCATTTCCTTTACTAACTCTGTCTCCTTTGCCAGAGACAATAATAAACTTGTATCCTGCCTCTTCTTAGACCTCTCCAAAGCCTTTGATACTGTCTCCCACTCCAACCTCCTCTCTAAACTAACACAACTAAACCACTCCTCCTTAGCCATTTACTGGTTTACCAGCTACCTCACTAACAGTCAACAATCACTCAAATGGCTCTCAGCCCAAACTCTCTTTCTCACAGTAAAAATGGGTGCCCCTCAAGGTTCCATTTGGGCTCTCTTCTTTTTAATATATTTACTAACCAACTCCACAAATCCTGTCCTCAGTCTTCCATCATACAGTATGCAGATGACCACTATCATTACCCCTGCTGACAATCTCACTGATCTGCTGTCCCTCACTCAAACCTCCTTTAACCTCAGTGAGACTTGGCTAACTAACAACCAACTCATCCTTAACCCCAAAAAGACTAAACTCCTTTTATTCCTACCCAAAACTCTGAATGATCAAAAATCCTCTTTCACCATCACATCTCTTAACAGCACCATCATCTCAGATGAACCATACACTGAACTACTTAGCGTAATAATTGATGACCAACTTAAATGTACCCTCCATATACAGTACTATATAACGAAAACCCAACAAAATCTTGGCCTACTATATAGAAATAAAAAGTTCCTTGCCCCTAACTCTAGCATCTCACTTGCCCAGGCCTGTCTGCTTCCCATCCTCCTATATTGGTCCCAAGTCCTAACTAACTTACAGTCCTCTCTTCTATCTCCGCTAGAAACTACATATAACAAAGTTGTCAGATGTGCTGCTAACACGCCACCTAAATCATATCACTGCCCTGCTCTCCAGAATCTCATCTGGATAGAATTTCTTAACTAACTTAGCTCCTCTCAACTTCTCATAATCCACACCATCCTTAATAAGCCCTCTTCCTGCCCCAGTCTATCTTCTTTTGTCTCTCTCTGTAACCAACTAAGCTTCCTCAGAAGTGCTGACAAATGCGTCTTACAGATTCACAAGCCAAAAAAATCTCCTGGACAAAATGTTTATTGCTACCTCCCAGCTCTCTCATGGAATAAGCTTCCAATGGCCCTTAGAAATATCGCTCATGCCCATGCTTTTAAAACAGCTCTCCAACAATACCTACTTAGCACAAGAAATGTCTATGCAACCAACCCACCTAAATGTTTCCTCTCTGCCCCCAGTCCCCCCTTTCCTCCTGTTTTTTTTTTCCTTCCCCTCCCTCACTTTCTTCTCCACTTCCTTCCTTCCCTACTAACGTCCAACTTCTTCCTAACCTTGTGTGTATTATAATAACATCCTTATTCATAATCTCGACTAACTCCTAATTCTCCTGCTTGCCCATCCTGCTCTAACCCAGTCCTCCTCTACACCTTTATCTTATTTGAATTCTCTTCCTCACTAATATCTCTTCTCTCTCTATGAAATGCCTCCATATGTTCTCCGAAATTTTTCCATAACATAGATACTGTGTTCTGATTTGATCTTCTGTACTTGAAAATCTTCCCTTACTCTATTTATCCTAGGAACCTCCTTTGTTTTTCATTTATTACTTGTCAACTGGAGTACTTTTTGACTTTGGTTTTGCAAATGTTTAACTTGCATTATTTTTACTGTGACATCTACTCATTGTATTACTTATTGTTTTATTGCTGTTTAATGTTAAGTCTGTAGCTGTTGAAAAAGGGTGCACACCCAGATGGACATACCCGGTCAACAAATATCAAATAAATAAATAAATATATAATAACAGGTAATTTGCCTTGCAAACGTTCCTAACTTTTATTTGTTTTAATGGGATTGCAGAGTTGATTTTTATTTTAAAGGAGATAGCTTTATAATCAGACCTTACTATGAGGGCAAAATATTTTGGAGGCGGGGCTGCAGTATTCTCCCATGTTTGTGAGCATGAGGTCTAGTGGGCATAGTCGCTATATGGTCAAGGGTGTTTGTATTTACGAAGTGTAGGAATCTCAATGCCTGTAGATTTGAGACCATGTAGGAGTCCCAGTCTATACAGGGATAATTAAAGTCTCGTATGAGTAGGGATTAAGTTGAATGGTTAAGTGTCTCCAGTATGTCCAAGTATGCATTGTGAGCTTCTTCGGACTTAGAGAGTGACCTATAGCTGGCTAGGATATGGTATGAGACTTCTATGGTGACCTGCACATGGAGGAACTCAAACACATCATCCTGTTTGACCACAAGAGAGGTATGCTTGTTACTGATGTATATTGACACATCCCCCCCCCTTAGCCCCATCTGTGCAGCTACTGGTGTAAAAGTGGGGAAGGCACTGCTGGGGTATTAACACTTTAAACCATGTCTCAATAACTGCACAGATATCTATATTCTTGAGTGTAAAGAGGGCTTGGATGGAGTGTTTTTTTATTTTATTTTGGCTGCTGGTATTCAGCAGTAACACCTTGGAATTCAGTTGAGCTGATTTTACTATGTTGGTAGGTTTGTCAATTTGGAAATGCCTAAAAAAGATAATATGGTGGTGAATAAAGTTTTAACAAGTATTCAAAAGCTGAAATGCCACAAAACAAACCAAACTTGAAAAAGGAAGCTGGCAAGACGATAAACCTCAGCAGATGCACCAATTCCAGACACAGTGATGCTGATAAACTGCAAGTTAACATTTTTTTTTAAGCTCAACAATAATAGGCTTTTCGTCAGTGTCCCACACCAAATTCATCAGAAAAACAAACAACACATTCCAGCTTACACCTTAATAAAAAGCTCATAAATCACATGACTACTTAGCAATTAAGCCAGTACATTCACAACACCTGCTCAAACCCTTCCCTGAGAACTCAACCTTACTGAACAAGTAGTAAACGGAATATCCATACTTTTGTAAGCCATGCTGAAATAGATAAAAAATAGATGAAGAAATTGAAATAGATGCAATCTAGAAAAAAAAATACAATAAAATTACCTAACCAAACATCTTAATTTTAAAATACAAGAAATGGATAACATTCCATTTAAGCCTGGATAATGATAAGCTTCTAGTTTTAGCTGCCAAATTAATTCCTTTTGTTCTAAAAGTAACGTATCTGGACCCCCACTATTGGAAGGAACTACCTGATCAATGACTGAAAAAGTAAATTCATGACCCGGGTATTCCTTAACATGCCTGGCAAGTGCATTCTCCATCTTCTCTTTTTTGATGGCATAAAGGTGTTCATAAAGGCGTTCCTGAAGTTTCCTGTCAGCTTTTCCTACATAAAACACCGGGCATGAAAAGCACCTAGCCAAATATACCACATGTGAACTGGCACAGTTAAATCTACCCCTGATGGGGTATTTGGTCTCCCCATTACTAAAAAAGGTCCCTGCTTTAATAAACCTACAGTATTTACACATATTGCATTTGTACATCCCCCTGACCAGGGCATGGTTCGATTTCATCTGTAGAATACTCTTCAGATTCAACCCCCTCCTAAACACCACTTTGGGTGTTCTCAAACTGTGAGTTACCTTGCATGTCTAATCGTAAAATACTCCAATTTTTCTTTATGATGGAGGAAATGTCCCCTGCATAAACACTGAAAGTTGTAATAAAACTGCAAAGGTAATTCACATGGGCTTGCATATGGGATGGCTCGGGGTTCTGGGGTGCTACATTATTGCCCAAAATTGGTATGTAGAACCAATTCTTCCTCTTACCGCAAACTTCCTTGACCAATTCTGATATGAGATGGTCTGGGTATCCCCTGTTCAAAAAAAGGCCACAAATAAACTCACATTCTTCAAGGAAGTCGCTGAACTTAGACACCATCCTCGCCACCCTCACCAACTGCCCCTTTACTATCGACCTCTTCTGATGGAAGGGGTGACTGCTCTCAAAATGTAAATAACTGTTAGAAAAAGTTACTTTATGATGAATTTTGGCAGTAAAACAGCCTAGAGGGATATCCTTAAATAACTCCACATCTAAGTAAGAGATCCTCTACTTAGAAAAATTAAATGTAAATTTCAAAAAACTGGTGGAGGTATTAAAACTATCTAACAGTGTCTCAGCCACTTCCCTCTCCCCCTGTAGGATGATAAAAATATCATCCAAGAATCTAGTGTAAAGCAGGGTTTTCTCCTGAATGATAGGATTAGGGAAAACAAACTTTCTCACCCAGTAAGTCATCACCAAACTGGCAACGCTGGCCCCACAAGGAGACCCCATAGGGAACCCTATTAATTGGTGGAACCAACGATTGTTAAAGGAGAAAAAATTACAGGTCAGAATGATGTCCAATAACTCCCTCACCATCAGAATGTCCCCAGCAGGTGCCTGTTTGATGGTCATGATAGCTTCAATCCATTCTAACGCTATGGAAGGAGGGATGGAAGAGTACAAATCAATAACATCGATTGTCAAGAAATTACTCTCCCCTGTACAAGGAGTATGATTAACCCTCTCAAGAAATAACCAGGAGTCTTTAGAAATGTGGGATTCACTGGACACATACTTTTTCAAAATTGTGTCCACTACCTTCGCCCCAGCGTAAGTCACACTGCCCCTTGCACTCACCAATTGGCACATGGGGGGGTCATGCACATTCTTATGAATTTTCGGATTGCCAAACAGGACAGGTATCCTGGGGTTAGGGGTACAGATATAGTTAAAAACTTCCACATTAATGACTCCATTAATGAACATGTCATTGAAATAAGTACAGACCCTGGTCACACTCTGATTCAACTCATTTTTCAAAACCTCCCTATAGGTTTCAGATGCCAGAATATTTTCCATTCTCTGAATGTAATCTACCTCTTCCATCACTACCAGTCCTCCCCCCTTGTCTGGCTGCATAACCCTCACAGAAGAATTGGTTAACAATTCTAAAAGACACTTCTCATCTTTGTTGATATTATAAGGGACAATTCATTTACATTTCAATAAATGATGAATGTCTAAGTCATACAGTCATTCAAAAAGACAAAGAGAATGATGTAAAGGGGGATTAAATGTACTTGGAACGTGAAAATCCTTCGGCATCATGACTTGATCACCAAAAATAAGCTGGAAATTAAGCTTTCTAATAAAAAGCTTGAGGTCATCAAGGTATTGGCCACATCTGCCCTCCTACTGGGTACAAATGTCAAACCCTTAGCCAGGAGATCCACCAATGGTGGGGTAAAAACAAACCCTGAATAGTTGTAAATCTTAAAGTCCTTTCCAGTGTTGGTAACAATCTGACATGGGCTCATTACTGGGAATACTGTAGAAAAGACAGGTGAACCTAATTCCTCCTCCTCGTTCTGTATCTCTGCCTCCTCCCCAGAGAAGGTTGATGGGTTGAGGCATTGTCCTGAAAATTTTGATCCTCGGCTTCTGGTACTAAATCAGATGGTTGGTTCCAAGAAGACAACCCGTCACTGTGCCGAGTCTGATTCTGTTGGACTGAACCACCAGGAGCATCCACCTCATTCCCAAATGATGACCTATTGGTCCTAGAAGTATCTATAGCTGGTGTAGGACCGAAGGAAAAGGCATCTGGAGATAAGAAATTGACTTGGGATCTGGGTGGTTTGGGATAAGCCACCCCCTCCCTATAAGCCTTCAAGTCCCTCTGAAGTTTCCTAATTTTATTAGAATTGATTTTATGCAATTGCTGATCGATGCTGGTGAAAATATGGTCATAATCGTATCTATATCTGGTAAAGTTAGAATCATGTCTTACAGTCTCATCCAGCATGGTAAGCTCCCCAGACAATACACTGATGGCCTCTTTATAACGTTTACAAATCAAATTAAGTAATTCAAAGCCATGTCTATCGAACAGCAAAAGTAAATCCTTGTGGAAGGCAGAGCCTTCCTCTAATCCTGTAGGATACTGCCAGGATCTGAGCCCCTTGGGAATTACTTTGGACCACTGGCACTCTTCAAAGTAAGCTACTTCCAGCTGTAACTTCCTCATCTTTATTAATTTGTGGTCAAACATATTTAATTTCTGCACCAAATCCACTTCCCCTAAAGAGCCTGGATGACTAGGGCTCCCTTTTGATACTTTGTTGAACAAAAACGGCCGATTTAACCAAATGTTTAAATTAGACCATACCTGGCCTTGCAACAAATCACCCATCCCCGTTGCTTCTATTATACCAACTCCATCCAATCTGCCGGTGTCCAAATGCGGTGAAGCAGCAGAAACTCTACAATCAGCCCCTGTCGGTCTGTTCTGTGTTTGTTCACCATTCACATTCGCACAACAAGCATCCGTTGCTGTAACAGACGACTGGAAAAGTTGAGCCCCAGCAAGGTTGGAAGAAGGAGTCCTCTCCTGGAGATTGTCACTGCCAAACAAAGGCTGCGAAGACCCCACCAAATCTTCCAAACGTCGTGAAAGAGAATCAAACTTCTGGGTGAGCAGATTGATCAAAACAGTTAAATCTCCCGCTTCCGCCTGCGGGGAAGGCTCAGGTTATACATCAGCCATGGCTCCCAAATCACAACAACCAGAAAAAAACTGAAATGCTGCAAAACAAACCAAACTTGAAAAAGGAAGCCGGCAAGACGATAAACCTCAGCAGATGCACCAATTCCAGACACAGTGATGCTGATAAACTGCAAGTTAAAATTTTATTTTAAGCTCAACAATAATAGGCTTTTCGTCAGTGTCCCACACCAACTTCATCAGAAAAACAAACAACTCATTCCAGCTTACACCTTAATAAAAAGCTCATAAATCACATGACTACTTAGCAATTAAGCCAGTACATTCACAACACCTGCTCAAACCCTTCCCTGAGAACTCAACCTTACTGAACAAGCAGTAAAAGGAAAATCCATATTTTTGTAAGCCATGCTGAAATAGATAAAAAATAGATGAAGAAATTAAAATAGATGCAATCTACAAAAAATAAATACAATAAAATTACCTAACCAAACTTCTTAATTTTAAAATACAAGAAATGGATAACATTCCATTTAAGCCTGGATAATGATAAGCTTCTAGTTTTAGCTGCCAAATTAATTCCTTTTGTTCTAAAAGTAACGTATCTGGACCCCCCCCATTGGAAGGAGCTACCTGATCAATGACTGAAAAAGTAAATTCATGACCTGGGTAGTCCTTAACATGCCTGGCAAGCGCATTCTCCATCTTCTCTTTTTTGGTGGCATAAAGGTGTTCATAAAGGCGTTCCTGAAGTTTCTTGTCTGTTTTTCCTATATAAAACACCAGGCATGAAGAGCACATAGCCAAATATACCATATGTGAACTGGCACAGTTAAATCTACCCCTGATGGGGTATTTGGTCTCCCCAATACTAAAAAAGGTCCCTGCTTTAATAAACCTGCAGTATTTACACATATTGCATTTGTACATCCCCCTGACCGGGGCATGGTTCGATTTCATCTGTAGAATACTCTTCAGATTCAACCCCCTTCTAAACACCATTTTGGGTGTGATCTCAAACTGTGAGTTACCTTGCATGTCTAATCATAAAATACTCCAATGGATGGAGTAGAATGGATTTCTATTGGACATCATTCTGACCGTAATTTTTTCTCCTTTAACAATCATTGGTTCCACCAATTAGTAGGGGTCCCTATGGGGTCTCCTTGTGGGGCCAGCATTGCCAATTTGGTGATGACTTAGTGGGAGAGAAAGTTTGTTTTCCCTAATCCTATCATTCAGGAGAAAACCCTGCTTTACACTAGATTCTTGGATGATATTTTTATCATCCTACCGGGGGAGAGGGAAGTGGCTAAGACACGGTTAGATAGTTTTATTACCTCCACCAGTTTTTTGAAATTTACATTTAATTTTTCTAAGGAGAGGATCTCTTACTTAGATGTGGAGTTATTTAAGGATATCCCTCTAGGCTATTTTACTGCCAAAATTCACCGTAAAGTAACTTTTTCTAACAGTTATTTACATTTTAAGAGCAGTCAGCCCTTCCATCAGAAGAGGTCGATAGTAAAGGGGCAGTTGGTGAGGGTGGCGAGGATGGTGTCTAAGTTCAGCGACTTCCTTGAAGAATGTGAATTTATTCATGGCCTTTTTTTGAACAGGGGATACCCGGACCATCTCATATCAGAATTGGTTAAGGAAGTTTGCGGTAAGAGGAAGAATGGGTACTACGTACCGATTTTGGGCAATAATGTAGCACCCCAGAACCCCAAGCCATCCCATATGCAAGCCCATGTGAATTACCTTTGCAGTTTTATTACAACTTTCAATGCTGATGCAGGGGACATTTCCTCCATCATAAAGAAAAATTGGAGTATTTTATGATTAGACATGCAAGATAACTCACAATTTGAGATCACACCCAAAGTGGTGTTTATGAGGGGGTTGAATCTGAAGAGTATTCTACAGATGAAATCGAACCATGCCCCGGTCAGGGGGATGTACAAATGCAATATGTGTAAATACTGTAGGTTTATTAAAGCAGGGACCTTTTTTAGTATTGGGGAGACCAAATACCCCATCAGGGGTAAATTTAACTGTGCCAGTTCACATGTGGTATATTTGGCTAGGTGCTCTTCATGCCTGGTGTTCTATATAGGAAAAACTGACAGGAAACTTCAGGAACTCCTTTATGAACACCTTTATGCCATCAAAAAAGAGAAGATGGAGAATGCGCTTGCCAGGCATGTTAAGGAATACCCAGGTCATGAATTTACTTTTTCAGTAATTGATCAGGTAGCTCCTTCCAATGGGGGGGGGGGGTCCAGATACATTACTTTTAGAACAAAAGGAATTAATTTGGCAGCTAAAACTAGAAGCTTATCATTATCCAGGCTTAAATGGAATGTTATCCATTTCTTGTATTTTAAAATTAAGAAGTTTGGTCAGGTAATTTTATTGTATTTATTTTTTGTAGCTTGCATCTATTTTAATTTCTTCATCTATTTTTTATCTATTTCAGCATGGCTTACAAAAGTATGGATATTCTTTTTACTGCTTGTTCAGTAAGGTTGAGTCCTCAGGGCAGGGTTTGAGCAGGTGTTGTGAATGTATTGGCTTAATTGCTAAGTAGTCATGTGATTTATGAGCTTTTTATTAAGGTGTAAGCTGGAATGTGTTGTTTGTTTTTCTGATGAAGTTGGTGTGGGACACTGATGAAAAGCCTATTATTGTTGAGCTTAAACTAAATTTTAACTTGCAATTTATCAGCATCACTGTGTCTGGAATTGGTGCATCTGCTGAGGTTTATCGTCTTACCGGCTTCCTTTTTCAAGTTAAGTATTCAAAAGCCTACAGGTGAAAGGTCCAGACTATAATTGGCAAAGCAACATGGTCTGTTGACCATGTCTTTCTAAACTGAAAAATAGTGGAAACCCTTAGAATGACACCAAAAAGATAGCCAGTTGTTGAAATCTATGATGATTTGCTCATATAGTGGCATCATCTATGGTGATTGTAGTATGCTGCTCACTGCTAGGCTGGTACCATCCTGAGAGTCATAGTCTGAAAGCCCCAAAATGTCTCTTCATATAGTTCAGGGAGGTTCGTCTCAGGTCATTTATCCCTATATGGACTATGATGGACTCATACTGGTACCTGCGGCATAATGACTTGAGTGCGTGCATGATTTAGTGGACTCTGGCTCCAGATAAGCAGCTAACAGTTATCTTTTCCTTATTCAACGTGGTTAGAGGGTCATCATACAAGTTTCCTATGATGAGGGTCCTGGAAGTGTATTCTCTTGCCTTAGGGGCTCAGGGTTTGGTGCTCTATTGAGAATGACAGTATGTCTAGTGTCCTGTTAGGTGTTGTTTTTTTCTGATTGCCTTTGGGCTTGCTGAGGCATAGCTTAGAAAATGGGTGGTCTAGGTGATCTTTCTTGTTTAGAAAGATTGTGTTTAAAGTGCCTCAGCATACATTAGTCTATGCGTCTATTGCATACTGTATCAAGTGGGTGCTGTCTGTGTGGTTTCGACAACTTGATGTATACTTGTATGAAAGAGTTTAGCCTCTAATGTCACTGTGGAACATACTCATACTGTGTCTGCTTGTTTAAAGATTAAGTGATTGACAGTAAGTATGAAACAATTGCTACATTGTCACAGTGGAACACACCTTTCTGATACTGTGTATGATTCTGTAAAGATTAACTGGTTGACATATGAAACAATTGCTACATTGTCACTGTGGAACACACCTTTCTGATACTGTGTCTGATTCTGTAAAGATTAAGTGGTTGACATATGAAACAATTGCTACATTGTCACTGTGGAACACACCTTTCTGATACTGTGTCTGATTCTGTAAAGATTAAGTGGTTGACATATGAAACAATTGCTACACTGTATCACTGTGTCCACTGACCAAACACTGACGTCCCGCTCACCAGACTGAGTAAGGAGAAGGTCACAGTAAGCTGCCTGTCGGGCGCTAGAATCCGCCACATAACGCAAGCACTCAGGTCTCTCAACAGCAGGTACAAGTACGACTCAGTCATTGTCCACGCTGGTGTCAACGACCTGAGACGTACCTCCTTGGACTACATGAAAAGGGACGTCGAAGAGCTCTCTGATTATGTAGCCCAGGCAGGTATGACCCTGACCTTGAGCAGTATCCTACCTTCACCTAGAATGATGCCACAATACAGTGATAAGATGATCAGCTTTAATAATTGGCTTAAATTCTGGTGTCATTCAAAGGGGATCCAATGTCTGTCTGCCTGGGATGACATGCTGGACAAGCCACGCTGCTTCGCAAGGGGCGGCTTGCACCTGTCACCCTGGGCTTCCGGATATTGGCAAAGGCTCTTGCCACCCCATAGTGCCTTTTTAGGCAAGGCTCAAATTCTAAACCTACCACCCTAGAACACCAAAAGGAAAAAACTAAGGGTAACCCTGGTCAATGCCAGAAGTCTCAATCTCAAGATGCACGCACTTGAGGCCCTTCTCAATATGGAGAACATCGATGTCTGTGCTGTGACAGAAACCTGGTTCAAGGCTCCTGAGAGCACCCCAGCACTAACAGGTTTCACCTCATATCATGCGTTCGGCCCCAAAATCCGGACAACACCAAGAAAGGAGGGTGTCCATATTCATAAGGACACCCACACCTCAAGGTTGGTGGCAACGCACGATGCATCGGAGACCATCCAGGTGCAATTAACCATAGGCAAGACTGCTCTGCAATTTGTAGCATGTTACAGGCCACCCTTTCAAACTCAGGAACCTCACATGGCCTTCCTGAAAACATTGGAGGGGATAAATGTATCTCCAAACACCATCATACTAGGTGACTTCAACTACCCTAATATAGACTGGGAACACTACTCAAGCCCGAACACTCTAACCCAAAGATTCCTGGAGTTCATAAACTCAAATGCCATGGAACAACTAGTCACCATCCCCACAAGAGGTGAAAACATACTTGATCTCATCATCACGAACATGGGATCAAAATGTTCAACACCGAAGTATACCCCTCACTGGTGAGATCAGATCATAAACTAATCTCGCTGGAGGTCCTCATCCCGCCCCACCTGAAACAAAAAGACCACAGTGAAAAACTTCTCAAAAGCCGATTTCACACTTCTAAAACTAGTGTGGTCTCCTTTAAGGCCCGTGAGCCAGTGGTAAACATTACTCAAACCGCTGAATCACTTACAAATGCCTTCTACCAGCACCTACAGGACTGCATGGATCAGGCAATCCCAAACAAAACTAAGACTCTCTGTACCAAAGGCAAGCGTCCAGTCTGGTGGACCCCAGCCATAAACAAGCTCTACAACAAAGGAGGAAGCTACTACAAGATAGAGCAAAATCCTTGAAAGGTAAGACACCTTTGATCATTATAAGTAAAAATCTAAGAGCTCTCATAAAATCATCAAAGGCAAATTTTGAGAGAAAAATCGCCAAGGACTCTAAAGACAATCATAAGGCCTTCTTTAGCTATGTTAGAAACCTAGGAGGAAACTCCCAGATATGCTCAGAATTAGTTCAAAATGATGTGAAAATTACTGAACCTACACACATTGCTAACATACTGGCTGACAGGTTCAGTGCAAACTTCTCCCCCCCTCCCCCCCAAAGGAGAGATATCTATTCCAGAGGATTGTAGCCCCCAAACATCTCCAACGCACAGGTGAGAACTGCCCTCACTAAGGCAAAAAACAGCATCCATGGGACCGGATGGTGTCCCCGGCTGTGTGCTTCATGAACTCAACGAGGAATTAAACCCACAGTTAGGACAGCTGTTTAATCTTAGCCTCACCTCAGGATACGCACCCAAGGAGTGGCGACGGCGACTGTTGTCCCACTTCATAAGGGCGGTGCCTCCACAGACCCTGGAAATTACCGCCCATTAGCTTGACAAGCCTTATCTGCAAAGCCATGGAGAGGATCATAATGGAACTCATAAATAAAGACATAGGGAACTTGCAGATTTTGGATCCAACCCAGTTTGGCTTTGTCAAAGGCAGATCCTGCCTCTTAAACTTGGTTGACTTTTTCGAGACAGTCACCAAGGCCATTGATGAGGGAAAGGCAGTCCATACAGCCTACCTCGACCTGGCAAAGGCCTTCGACACAATACCCTACTAAGGTATCATCGAAAAACTCATCAGCTTGAATGTAAACCCATACATCACAAGATGGGTTGCAAACTGGCTAAGCGACAGAACCCACAGGGTCAGAGTTGCTGGAGCCATGTCAGACTCAAAGCCTGTCACAAGTGGTGTCCCACAGGGCTCAGTCCTGGGTCCACTCTTGTTCGGCATCTACTTTTCTGAAGTACAAGCAAACACAGGAGGGTTATGGCTGACAAAGTTTGCAGATGACTGCAAACTGGCCGCCATAGTCGAAAACACATCTGACACAGATATCCTCCAGAAGGGCCTCACAGAAACGGATAACTGGTGCCAGAGCCATGGCCTGAAGTTAAACGCCAAAAATGCATAGTCATACCCTTCGGAAAAACAAGGTTACCGGTAGCTACCATATAGGTGACAATCCACTGAGCACAGAAAAAGTCATCAGGGATCTGGGGACCCAAGTTGACAGTAGTCTTTCGTTTGACACTCATGTTGCTAAAGTAGTTAGGAAAACCTTCTATATCGCCCACCTGATCATGAAGGGATTCACATCTAGATCAAGGGAGGTCATCGTCCCCTGTACTCATCACTCATTAGACCTATGATTGAGTACAATGCCCGTTCGGAATGTATCTGACCAGACACCTGATGCAGCTTGAAAGGCCCCAAAAGTTCCTCACCAAAAGGATAAAGGGTCTCAAAAATATGTCTTATGCTGCCCGACTGAAAGAACTCCAGTTTTATTCAGTCTCATACCGCTTGCTCAGAGGTGACCTGTGCCTGACATATAAGGCCATGTCAAACCCAGATTTGATGAATATGCTTCACCTCAGCAAACCTAGATCCCTCAGAACCACAAGGGCGGGAGACTTAAACCTTGACACGGTTATAAATAGAACGTGCTGGAGGGACAGATTCATCACCCAGAGACTCCCTATGCTGTGGAACAAAATCCCGGTACATGTGAGGCAGAGCACCTCGCTGGCCTTGTTCAAGAGGAATCTTGACCAATGGATGGGAGATCGCAGATATACCCCAGGGATTACTTCAGTGTCACTGCTTGACAGAGGCACAGAAAAATGATAGGCAAAGTTTTTATTCAAACTAAAGCGGTGGCGAAAGCCACATAACTATGGGCTAGGCTTATAAATGCCCTTGGGCAGATAGCCTAGTATGAACCTATGAACCTATGAACCTATGAACCTACATTGTTACTGTGGAACACACCTTTCTGATACTGTGTCTGATTCTGTAAAGATTAAGTGGTTGACATATGAAACAATTACTACATTATCTCAAAATTCTCATATCCACCAAGCCGGCTGCTGAGAAGCTTGGGAATTGCATATATATTCTGATCAGTCCTTTGATTTGTGAGCCAGAAAGGGGTGATGTACTTGGGGGGGGGGGTTAAAAGTCCCTTAATGATATTTGCTGGTGCAGATTAATAAGGATTCTTTATTGGGCAGATTATGCTAAACAGTACTAAATTCTACTAATAAGTTAATGTTTACACCACACTGAATCACTGAATTCTACTAAAGCTCTATGTATCAGGACTCTACGCCCAAACAGCTGGTCTAAGATTTTCCTCACACAAGTTATTTGGGCTATATTGCTGCTTTACAAGTTACAGTTTTATGGACCATTCAACAGGGAAAATTTGCTTTCTAGGTATTTGCTACTGTACAGGGCACTACTGACCCACACAAATGTGCAAAATTGAAAGCCTTACAGAAAAAAAACTAGATAATGATCCCTCTAGTCAATACAATGACTAAAGTACAAGTCTTTCTGTGTATTTCCCAACTCAGATAGACCAGGCAAACACCTCCTGCCACAAGATGAATAAAACTGCTCTTCCTAAATGTAAAAACATAGTAACAGAGCCATAATGGCAATGCTAACACAAATCACTGGAAATCCCTTGCTGAAGGTAATTTCAAGACAGTCTTACAAGCAGAAATAAGAGCATTTTTTATAAAAAAAATCAGTGAAATGTACACATAAAAGCACAAAACAGTAGAGATCACTCAAAATAACGTAAGTTGGATTTAGCAATCAAAGGGCCTCGGGTTTGTACGAATGGCACTAGATACAAGTAAAACACTTTTAGCATACAGGAGGTTTACTCAAGAGCAAGACTGGTTTGCTAGGTTGGCACTATACCCTGGATCTATGGAAGGCAACGGGTGGGAAGAGTATATAAAAGCTTATAGAAAATTCATAGCAGTAAAAGAGGGAAGGGAGGGACTTTGTAAATGAGATTATCATAAGCGGTAGAGGGCAGAGGGCAGAGGGCAGAGGGCAGAGAGACAGCCTTATAAAACAACAACAGCAAAAGGGATGGAAACATTTTCAAGGAACAAGCTGGCTAGCTAGAGAGGCATCCAACCAAATAAAGACAATATAGGAGCTCTTTCAGAAACTTTAGCTTAATGTGTTAGTGTGAAATGGTGAAGACACAGACTGCAAGCATGTAATTAATAAGCAAAGTATAAAAGCCCTCAGGCACAAACTGGAGCAGAGACAATTCTTTCACTATCTATCACTATCAGTGTCTTAACCAAGTACCTGTGCAATACTAAAGTCTCATGCAAGGAAGTGTTCAGTTCAAAAAGTGTTAAAATGTGTTTCTAATTATGTGCAATATTAGTCTGTCTACCTGCATGTCTGTGATGTAATAGCCAGGTGTTGCATGTGTAAATGTCTGTGAAAATAGTCTATATGTTGTATGCACATTGAGTCTGGAGATACAGAATTTCTTTCAGTTTTTGCACTTGTGTGATTTCTGAATGACAATAAAGTTTACTTTGACTTGACTTTGACTTGACTATTGGACTTCTGCTAAATTGTAAGGCACCAGATTACTCAGAAATTTACCAGTAGCACTGTTTATGGAAAAAAAAATAATAATACATTGTTAAGTCACAAATCTGGTAGTATTATGCAGTTCTGCCACAATGGTGAAGTAAACTACAAGACTATATAGGTTTACAAGTAATTCTGCTTGTCGAAACAGAAGTGCAGAATAATGCAGAAACACAATCTTCCCACAGCTGCTATTTAAAATACAAGACTAAGGTCCCAGAACAAACTAAACAATGCAATCAGATTGAACAGAGTAGAAAAGTACAAAGTAGTATAAATGCGACTTAAATAATTAAGTAGAACTGAAATAATTAAAATAATTTAATTCTCTTTCCTTTTTTATGAAAATGATGTTACTCACAGTTCCACACTACTCATATTATTGTAAAAAGACCAGATTCAAAAGGGTAGCACTAATTCCAAGCTGTTTTCTGAGAAGTAGCATTAACCCTGGTGTTTATAGGTTCAGTACACTTGGCATTATGTTCTCTTATTTGAATCCTTGGATAGAATCTACAGCATGACAGAAAGGCAAGCTGCACAAAGACCCTGAAACAGTTCTCACCAAAACTGCAACCAGACCTCTCAGTGAAGATGTATACATACTGGAATATCAGATCCAATCAGGAACAAACATCCTTCTGTTCCTTCTCTCCCCAGGAGTAAAGCAGAAGCATTATTCCCGAGATGGCTCCTAAAAAGGAATTTTTCAGGTTTTCTAATGATTAGTAATATCTAGGAAATAATGTTTGTATGATCCTTCTAGCACCAGGAGGATAACAAAAGACTTAATCCCAAGCTGATTTCTGAAAAACAGTTTTTAGGCTCACCAGTGATTGGGTCTAACTGATTGCCTTTGATTAATGGAAAGTTTGGCAAACTGCCTTGCACCCATAAATGAATGAATATATGTATACATATATGAATATATATATATATATATATATATATATATATATATATATATATATATATATATATATATATATATATATATATATATATATATATATACACACACACACACACACACACACACACGCACGCACGCACGCACGCACACACACACACACACACACACACACACACACACACACACACACACACACACACACACAATCACACATATAAAAATTGCTTTTTAGAATAATTATAAATGCTTTTGTTATCTGCCTATTGATATTGCTCATATTTGTTTATTCATAGTGTCACAAAATATTACTATGTGCATTTTGTCTAAGGGCCATCTGTTGCTTGATCCTTTCTTTTCTGTATGGCGTTTCTGAATGGACCTGGATTTACTTTGCTCCTTCTTCACCTGAGTTTGTTAAACGCAGGTGTTACTTGTACTCTTTGAGCCTCCTTTTCTGTGCCTCTGTCACTCCGTGGGGTATGGATGTAGGTATAAACTGTTTGTTATGCAGATAACTCGACTGGACCATATTCCTACTACTTTACCTGTATTTTGTTCATCTTTGGATCTTGCATGTCTACATAACAATGTGTTCATTTTTCACACATTCTGCAGTGCTTGACTGGCTGCTGTGGAATTTGCTGTTCAGTATCCTTTTAGCATCTAGCTTTTCCTCTTTGAGTTCTGTGTTGTACTCTTCTGATTTTGTCAGGCATGTGTGCTTTATGGCAATAATTAAGATTTTTTTTAAATATTACTTCTTGTCCATGCTCACTGAGCTTAACCACAGCTCTGCTAATTTGCTTTACTCTCTGTAGTAGAATTTTGGCTTTCATCTTCCTAATCATAGTTTTTTGAAGTTCCTGTGCCATGACCATAGTTGCCATGTTTGGAAGAAAATAAATGGCAGAAAAAGTACAGTTGTGTACACTTACCATAAATGTAGATGTTCGAGTGTCTTCACTGTTGCAGTCATCACTGTAGGGTTCTTCCTGCCGGCAGGCAGCCCTCGGTCGGCCAGAATCCCAAAGTCTGGGTCCAACGTCAGCTGTTCAGTCATGCTCCCTGACGTCAGAGCGCCAGGGGTACAAAGCTGCCAGCCAATGCCATGTTCTCCAGTTTTTCTTGCCCCAGATGTCAGGTGCCCAAAGATGTGAAGGCTAATAGTAAAACAGAAATGTAACATACAACAAACCCCATACCCTGTAGCAAATACACCTCAGAAGAAGGGTGAAATAGGAAACCACACTAATAAAAGTATAAGAGGGGACAGGAGGGCAGGTAACCCAGACTGCAACAGTGAAGACACTCGAACATCTACATTTATGGTAAGTGTACACAACTGTACTATATTCATCATGTTTTCACTGTCGCAGTCATCACTGTAGGGTTGAATCCCAAAGCTGAGATAAAGGGTGGTGGTTATAGAGTAGAAGGGGCGGCTAGAAGGCCCTGCAAGACTGCAGAAGCAAAGCCTGCCCTAGACTTAGAATAAAGAGGGAGATTATAGTGCTTAGAGAAAGTATGCACTGAACTCCAAGTTGCAGCTTCCAAAATATCTTTGGTAGTTACTCCCCTGAGAAAGGCAGCTGAAGTAGCAGCAGCTCCGGTAGATTGAGTCCTAATTTTTCCTGGGATTTGCTTTCCATGATGAGAGTAACAAAATCTGATTCCATGAGCAATCCATTTAGAAATGGTCTGTTTTGAAATAGCTTTGCCTTGGGAATTTGCTGCATAAGAAACAAACAGTTGTTCTGTTTTCCTGATATCCTTGGTTCTGTCCAGGTAAAAACGAAGCTGCCTGTGCACATCCAAAGAATGCAAGATCCTCTCTCCCTTATTTTGTGGATTAGAGAAAAAAGGTTAGCAGGTGAATAATTTGGTTTAAAGCCACTTTAGAAACTACTTTAGGCATGAAAGTAGGATTAGTCCTTAAAGACACCCTATCTTGGTGAAAAATAATATAAGGCTCCACAGCCATGAGTGCTTGTAACTCCGAGACTCTCCTGGCTGAAGTCAAAGCCAGTAAGATAGCTGTCTTCCATGATAAATACTTTATATGAGATGTGGCAGCAGGCTCAAAAGGAGGCCGAGTAAGTTTTTTCAGGACATAGTTGAAGTCCCAGGCAGCTATGGGTGGTGTGCTCGGGGGCCTTAAATTCTTTGCTCCTCTGAGATATTGTTTCAGAAGTGGATGTGAAAAGATTGGAGGATCTGTATTGTAATGTGCAGAGATAGCTGAGGCATGTATTTTTATGGAGGATAAGGATAAAGCCTTATGTAACATTTTTGTCAGGTAATGTAAAATCAATGGAATATTAGGAATGAAAGGATCTGAATCCTGAGCATGCATCTAGGTGCAAAATCTCTTCCATTTACCCTCCTAAGATTTTCTAGTGCTAGGCCGTCTAGCTTCTCAGATGACATCCATGACCTGTTTGGAAAGGGTAGGATTAATTATAGACCCTGAATACGCCAGGCTGCCAGGCTGAGAGTTTTGATATGTGAGTGCAGAACCTGGCCCTGGTGTTGGAACAAAAGATTTGGAATCTGAGGTAGAATCCAAGGAGGCTCCTGGAATAGATTCATCAGCGTTGAGTACCAAAACTGACGAGGCCAATTTGGGGCCAGTAAAATCATCTTGGGTTTGTCCTGCTTTATCTTTAATAACACCCGTGGAAGAAGAGGTAGAGGAGGAAAAGCATACCCTGAGAGGTTCCTCCAACTGAATGAGAGAGCATCCACTTTCCATGCTAGTTTGTGATATGTCCTTGTGCAAAAAATATGTAACTGGTAGTTGAGGGGGGATGCAAATAGATCTATGTCCAGGCAGCCCCAGGCTTCTGTAATCATCTTGAATATTTGGGTGTCTAGCATCCACTCGTGTGGGTCTGACAGGTTCCTGCTCAGGCTGTCTGCCAGAATATTTTGTTTCCCTGGCAGGAACTGAGCTTGTAGATACACTTTGCAAGCTAGAGCTGTGTTCCATAGAGTCATATCTAGTCTGCAAAGGGGATAGGAGTGTGAACCCCCTTGCTTGTTTATGTACCACATAACTGTGGTGTTGTCTGTCCGTATCAGTAGTTGCCCTGGCTGTAGAAGATCCCTGAAAGCCAAGAGGGCATTCTGCACAGCTAACATCTCTTTTAAATTGATATGTAGGTGCTTCTGATCCTCTGTCCAAAAACCTTGCAGGCCTTTCCCCTGCAAGTGGGCTCCCCATGCGTAATCAGAGGCGTCCGTGGTTAACACTTGGTTGGCTGGAGGCATACTGAAGGCTTTCCCTTTGTTTTGAAGACATGCCATGGTGCACCAATGGAATTCCTTTTGCAGGCAAGGCAAGACAGCAATCTGTGTGTCTAGACTGTGACAATGTTGGGACCATATGCTTTTTAGGTACCATTGTATTTTTCTCATATGCAGTCTTGCATATGGTATGAGAAGGATGCAGGAGGCCATGTAACACAAAGCCTGCAGGAATTTCCTTGCAGTTAGCTGAGACATTGACGCCAGGGTTTTGAAAGTTGAAGCCAGCTGAAGTTGTTTTTCGGATGTCAGGAATGCCATCTGGGTTGTTGTGTTTAGAAGAGCACCAAGAAAAGTTATCTGTTGTGTGGGTGTCAAATTTGACTTTTTTATGTTCACAGTGAATCCCAGGTACTTGAGTAGATTTTGAACAAATTCCAGGTGCTGGAGTAAGACATCCTTGCTGTCTGCTTGAATTGGGCAATCGTCCAGATAAGGGTAAATTTGAATTCCCCTGAGTCTGCAGTAAGCTACTACTGGTGCCAGGCACTTGGTGAAGACCCTGGGTGCAGTAGACAAGCCAAAGGGCAGCGCAGAGAATTGGTAATGTTTCGAGCCGGCCTTGAACCTGAGGTATTTTCTGCACTCCTGTCTGATAGGAATGTGTAGGTAAGCCTCCTTTAAATCCAGTGTCACCATCCATGCATTTTTGCTCAACATTGGCAGGAGTTGCTGCAGAGTAAGCATCTTGAACGTTGGTATCTCCAGGAAAGTATTTAAGACTGACAGATCCAGGATGGGTCTCCAAGAATTTTGTTTTCTGGGAACTAGAAAGAGCCTTGAGTAAAAACCTTGCCCTGTCTCTGATTGTGGAACCAGTTCTATGGCCCTCATAGCCATGAGGGATCCTACCTGGTTTAATGCCTCTGCCCATTGGTGTTTTGGTAGGTCTGGCCATCCGTTTGGTCTTGGCAAGGTATGAAAGTGGAATTTGTAACCTCTTGAAACTACATCCAGAACCCACTTGCCTTGGGTTATGTAAGTCCAATTTTGGTGAAAAAGAGAGAGTTTTCCTCCTAGAGGGGCTTCCAGGAGAGAGGTTCCTGGAGCCATGCAGGGGGAGTCATTGAGCCTGTTTCCTAAAGGATTGAGATCTGTCCTCTCCACCCCTGGGGGTGGAAGCAGTCCACTGTCAAGGTCTGTAAGAGGCCTGTGCTTGGGCCCTCCCTCTGGTGTGCCTATATCTACCCCTCTGAGGCCTGTCCGAGCTGGGAAAGGACCAATTTTTAGTTGGCCAATTTCTGCTAAATCCTGGTGGCTGAACTTGTAAGAAATCCTTAACCGTCTGCATGGATTTTGCCTTATCCTCCATTTTCTTTATCACCTCTTCAGCCTTAGACCCAAACAAAACATTATGTTGAACAGGAGCATCCAGTAACTTTGCTTTCACTTGATCAGGCACGTTTTGTTCCTTTAACCAAGCATGCCTTCTAATGACTGTGCCAGTGGCAGCCACCCTGCATGAAGCCTCCAAGGCATCAAAACCACAGTGTAAGCCATGCTTCCCCACCTGTTCAGTAACATGCATCAAATCGTGCAACTCCTTATTACCTGCACATGCAGAAATGGTACCTAGCTTTTGTTTCATAACAGACAGGAGAAATTGCTGATATTTTAGCATATGAAATTGACAATTTAAAGCCCTAATGGATAAAGTAGCAGAAGTGTACACTTTTTTGCCCCATCTCTCCAAAGTTCTAGAATCCTTATCTGACGGAATAGGTTTCTTAGCAGAGGTGGCCATAACACCCTTAGGACCCTGAGAAATGGTTTCTGGATCAGGAGTAGGATTTTTATAAAGAAACTGGTAGGAGTCAGGGACCCTGTAATATCTGTTGGGCTTTGCAGGG
>NC_056737.1:1232287897-1232317897 GCF_019279795.1 Protopterus annectens
TTCCAACACATAGTCAGCATGCACCCTAGACATGTATTCTAACACATAGTCAGCATGCACCCTAGACATGTATTCCAACACATAGTCAGCATGCACCCTAGACATGTATTCTAACACATAGTCAGCATGCACCCTAGACATGTATTCTAACACATAGTCAGCATGCACCCTAGACATGTATTCTAACACATAGTCAGCATGCACCCTAGACATGTATTCTAACACATAGTCAGCATGCACCCTAGACATGTATTCTAACACATAGTCAGCATGCACCCTAGACATGTATTCCAACACATAGTCAGCATGCACCCTAGACATGTATTCCAACACAAAGTCAAGGGACAAGTCTGCAGAATATCCAGAATTTGTACGAATGAAAATTCCTTCATACAGGAATTGGACTCTTTAAAGAATAATTTTCAAGCATAAGGTTATAGCAAAAATCTATGGAAAAAGGAGATGGGCAACAGCAGTCTCTATAGAAAAAGAGTGCAAAACCATGGTTACACAGAGGTAAGAAATGGCCTAATAAGGTAGATGCACAGGTTCAAAAAGCTAATGAAGGTTTGAAAATAAGTTTAACATACAGTAATGATATAGGTGGTACATGTAATATAATTAGAGACAACGGGAGAATTCTTTTAACAGATGAGAATATAACTAGAGTTGTAGGGACACAACCTAGATTTAGTTTTAAAAGAAATAAAAATGTGAAAGATATTCTATGTCAAGAACCTATGCATTTTAAAAACTCAGGCATTAAGAAGAAGGGAACTTATCCATTCCTACATTGTAAAGCCTGTAAGCACATTTCACAAGGAAACTGTTTTATACACCCCAGGACCAACAAGAAGTACTTTTTTAATATGTATGCTGAATGTAATACGCACAATGTTGTCTATATTGCAAATTGCCAACAGTGTACTGCATATTATGTAGGAAAAACAAATTGCAGACTTAAAAAGATAGAATTTTTAAGCATCTGTCAGACATAACGTTAAGAAAAGAACATAATGCACTGTACAAGCATATAGAATTGCAAAGTGATCATGTATTTGCCTTTATGGTTATACGTGTTGTAAATAGAAGTCAAAGAATGGGCGACTTGTATAATGAAACTGAATACAAAGAGATGCAATGGATTCTTAGACTGGGAGCTGACAAAGCCCTAGGATTAAATGACGCTGTCCCTGTAATACCAGCTCTAGCAAAAAGGAGGGTAAACTATTGATTTTCATTGGCTGTGTTATACTATATTAGTTACTATGTTTCTATTTTTGTTTTATCATCTAAACTGTCTTTCTGCTTTTCCTGGTTAGGGGTCGCCACAGCGGAACTCCGGTCCGCTAATGATTGGCAGTAGATTTTTACGTGCTGGCTTGCCGGGCCTAATGCACAACCTTTAACGAAGGAACGCCCATTCACGCATGTCGACACACAGAAGACGCTCTAACTAAGAATCGAACGTGCAACGTCTAACTGTGAATCGACAATGCTAACACAGCACCTCCACGATTAACCCAAATGCGCTTATGATACTGCTTTTATTGTTTTAATAAAGTGAAGTTGCTTCATACACAGCATGGTAGTACTTGCCTTACTTTTGGATTTACTATTTGGATTTTTTGGCAGGACTTTCAGTGGAAAAGTCCTTTACTTTTTGTTCTTTAATCTAATCTCGCAGACTTAGCATCTTCCCTCCCCTTGAGGATGAAAACGAGCAAGCTATTGTCAAACGTTCAAAGTCTTCATCCCTAGTCTTATCCCTTAGAGGTATTAACATGAGGCTGTGGCAGGTAAGTAATTTGCCCTGCAGAGATAATGAGAATTCAGAGGTAAATTTCCAGATTTATGTTTTTATTAGAGCAGAAATTGGCAAACAGACAGCAAATGCTTAGATTTATAACAAAATCCTAATTAGAAATGTATGTTCTTATAAACAGGCAGGTATATATCCTCTGTGGCTGTATTATCTTGCACCAAATAGATATAGTAAAATAGAAACTTTATTTAATTGCTGTAATTATAGAGGCCCAGTTTTCTATAAAAGTCTGGGAGTTCAGAATCTAGATGTATTATAGGAGGACTATATCATTATGCTAGATATACACAGAAATGCATCTGTCTTTTTTGATATTACCTTACAATATTTTGTACAAGATACAGCTAATCTAATACACAATGCTGTTGTGCTATATATCCAGTGTCTCTCCAAGGTTCTCATAAATATTCTACATTATTTGTTATAAGCAATTGTAACATACAGTACATGTGGATGAAAATGTCTGACCATACAGCGATGTTGCAATGTTAAATGACATACTGGTAATTTGACCTTATTGTGCATGACGCATTATAAGATCCGGACGTTATCACTTTGCAAGGCATGTGGGCACAGTGGACTGAATAACTTTTATAGCTTTTCAACCTCTAATGTTGCCTTCTATATTAATTCTTCAAAGCAATGACAACTAAAAAACACAGACTGGTGATTGTTCCTGTGGTTGTAGAACATGACAAATGCATATCACATTTATCCATTTTGGAATTTCTGGATGGTGGGGGTATTATGATGCGAAAACAAAATAGTGTCGGAGTGTCGGTTTCATTTCCATGTGTGTTTCATTTCATTAATTATAAGACCATTGGAATTAACAAACTAATTTATTACATCACAAGACAACTAAGTCACAACAAACTGCAGCTTTCAAAGAAGATTAATGACAGCATAAAGGCAAGCATTGGTATTCTGGGCAAGTAACTAGGAAAGGAGACGTTTCTAAGTTTTACAGTTTAACTATGTAGGCCAAGCATAGTAAATGAACCACATTAGAAGCAAGTCAACACAAATATTTATTAAAGTATACCCTGTGATTCAACTAATATGTAGGACTTCTTCACAACAAATCATTAGTACAGTTACTCTCCGTTACTTTGTGTAACATAAAATATTTCAAAATAAAACCAAAATGGACTGTAAAACAACTGCATCAAGAATAATAAAACAGAGTTCATAGGTTCATAGGTTGGTACTAGGCTATCAGCTCTAGGGCCTATGCAAGCCTAGCCATAACAATTCTCTGGCTATTTCTTCCCACACTATTTACTTCCCTTATTGCTGCATCTGCTGCTCCAGCCTGCTACTCTTCCAAAATACTTCAAAATGCAGTTTACAGTTGCCAAGTGTCTGGCCTAGAAATGACGTAATGTGCAAGTAAACGTTAAGTTTTTAAATGTCTGTAAACTAAATCAAGAAAGCAGGCAAACCTTAGAATGGTCTAAAAGCTGTCCAATGGATAAAGTATATGTCATCTAGGATAAATGTGTCCAGACACACCATTCTATCAGTAAATAGTCTAATCTGGTCCAAGGACAACAAAATATGAGGCATGCTGACTCTTATCAGCAACTACACTGTTGACACAAGTCAATAGAAAACAGATAAATATAAATAGATATGAATATAAATATACAAATAAAACATAGGGTGGTATTCATTACTGGGGGAAATAATTCAATTTGCATTATGTAAGTG
Source organism: Protopterus annectens (assembly GCF_019279795.1). Classification (NCBI taxonomy): domain Eukaryota; kingdom Metazoa; phylum Chordata; order Ceratodontiformes; family Protopteridae; genus Protopterus; species Protopterus annectens. The sequence continues at coordinate 1,232,291,436 of NC_056737.1, forward strand.
GTTGTGCATACATGGTTCATGGATTGCAAAATATGCAAAAAACAAAGCAATGCTTTTAAGAACCAATGCGCATATAGCACGCCAATTGGACTATGACTATACACTGCTTTACACAATCTCTCATCTACATCCCGTTATATTTAACTTTTCTTACAGTTATTCGCAGGCATCCTGCAATACCATAAATGTCCTGTATGTATCATTAACTAGCTATACTTACTCGCAGACTTCACAAATAACCGTACGTCACTCATACAATGACAATGAGCAATTGCACTCTAAGATTTGAATAGAATCATGCTGCTATATAATATGGTAAAATAATGCAAATATGCCATTCAACCCTACAGTAATAAATATTCAGCATTGCAAATGTTTATTTTAAAAATGCATTTAAAATTCAAATATCACTGAGCCATGGATATGCGTGCATTATTTTATCCTTTTACTGTGTCGAATCTTTCATCTGGAATTCCCCCATGAGGTGCATGCTTTGTAAACTAACCAAATGAATAAAATTAAAATGTTTCAGCTCTTTCTTGCAACATGAATTATCACATACTTAATATAAGTATGACAACACTACTTGAAAAATCATATGGGTTTTATTATTTTTTCTTGGGAAAAAAAATTACAAGATTGGATTACTGTTTATTCTCCTCCCTCTGTACTAATCATATATCCCTCAAGTATGGAAAAATGAAAACTTTAATATTTGTCTTTTAATGAAAGAAATGCATCTCAAAGAATATTTGGTATCCACCTCTTTTCAGCAAAGAACTGTCTTTCAAGTCCCACTACAGTCAGTATTACTTGGTGAGGAAGGAATTATTTAGTGTGAATGCTGCCAACTTTAATATTTGCCTTTTAATGAAAAAAATGCATCTCAAAGAGTGTTTGGCATCCACCTCTTTCAGCAAAGAACTGTCTTTCAAGTCCCACTACAATCAGTATTACTTGGTGAAGAAGGAATTATTTAGTGTGAATGCTGCTAACAACAAAAAGGATGACGATACTGGCAAGATAAAGCAGATACCCAAAGCGAGTTTAAAAGCCGAGCAGCAGCAAAGTTTATTGTTAAACAGTGACGCAGTTCAAAAGCAAATATTATTTTATGTGATAATGTTCCATATTTGTTTCTGCCAATCGCCTGCAATGTGCACAGTATGAGGGAAGGGCCCGATGTAGACATAGTAATCAGAAGGACAAGCTGTGGGCAAGGACATGGAAGCAAAGATCTGCTAGTCATGTGAACCACATGACTGTGACTGATGCAGACATAGTAATCAGAAGGACAAGCTGTGTCGTATCTCTCTGGAAGATAAAAAGAGACCTAGGTTTACCCATCTGACAGGAGTGTGTTCAGGTATGCTTCCTACAGGGCTGTTATCCAATTATGTAGTAATCTTGGGAATAAATGCAACATATGTTTTCTTGGTATTTGCATGCTCTGTTCTTCTTTTTCTTCCCTTTTTTTTTTTGTTTTGTTTTGCAGAATGTGCAGAAGTTGGCCCCTGTCTTACCAATTGCTGCCCTCCTCTGCTCAGTGCAGCATGCAAGATAATTCTTCTCTAAGAGGCTCATAACCTCAGGGATGCAGGCGAATGATGGAGCACATAGTCAAGGAGGACAGAAGCTCATGGATGGAGGAGAATGATGGGATACACTGTGAAGGAGGAGACAAGATCATGGATGGAGGAGAATGATGGGGCACACAGTGAAGGAGGACACAAACTCATGGCTGGAGGAGAATGATGGGGAACAGACTGAAGGAGAACACAAGATCATGGATAGAGGAGAATGATGGGGATACAGTGAAGGAGGACACAAACACATGGCTGGAGGAGAATGATGGAGACACATTGAAGGAGGACACAAACTCATGGATGGAGGAGAATGATGGGGACACAGTGAAGGAGGGCACAAACTCATGGATGGAGGAGAATGATGGGGACACAGTGAAGGAGGACACAAACTAATGGCTGGAGGAGAATGATTGGGACACAGTGAAGGAGGACACAAAATCATGGATGGAGGAGAATGATGGGGACACAGTGAAGCAGGACACAAACTCATGGATGGATGAGAATGATGGGGACACAGTGAAGGAGGACTCAAGATCATGTATATAAGAGGATGATGGTGGACACAGTGAAGAAGGACACAGACTCATGGTTGGAGGAGAATGATGGGGAACAGACTGAAGGAGGACACAAGATCATGGATGGAGGAGAATGATGGGGACACAGTGAAGGAGGACACAAACTCATGGCTGGAGGAGAATGATGGGGAACAGACTGAAGGAGGACACAAGATCATGGGTGGAGGAGAATGATGGGGACACAGTGAAGGAAGACACAAGATCATGGATGGAAGAGAATGTTGGGGACACAGTGAAGGTGGACACAAGATCATGGATGGAGTAGAATGATGGGGACACCGTGAAGGAGGACACAAGATCATGGATGGAAGAGAATGATGGGGACACAGTGAAGGTGGACACAAGATCATGGATGGAGGAGAATGATGGGGACACAGTGAAGGAGGACACAAGATCATGGATGGAAGAGTATGATGGGAGACACAGTGAAGGAGGACACAAGATCATGGATGGAGGAGAATGATGGGTGACACAGTGAATGAAGACACAAGCTCATGGAGGGAGTAGAATGATGGGGGACAGACTGAAGGAGGACACAAGATCATGGATGGAGGAGAATTATGGAGGGCACAATGTAGAAGGACATAATTTTTACTCTTTTGCTTCCCAGAAATGTACATCCAAGCCATGATATTTATCTTCCCAAAATTGTTAGAGCTGAGCCTTTCATCTGACAAGTATACTCTTCTTAGAAATTACAAACTTTCTAAGAACCCCTTCATATGACAGGAATGTTAGGGTTGTAAACTAGATACCTAGCAACTGATTTTATGGACTTCCTCCTTATTATTTTGCCAGCCAATGCAACTTCACCTGCCACCTGAGTATTTAGACAAGTCTTAGCAGCAACCCTTGCACATTGTATTAAATGTGCTCTTCTGTTCTACATTAGTGACCAGCCCCTCAACGTCTGACAAGATGATGGAGGGTCTCATGTCATCTTACTTTTTTTTTTTTTCAAGTTCAGCATTTGGATCAAATAAGATACTGTATGCCACTTGGTCCTTCACAGTCATGAGGGCACATAACAGTAGTCAATAGAAGGTTATATGCTGTATGTAGCTAGCTTACCAATATATATATATATATATATATATATATATATATATATATATATATATATATATATATATATATATATATATATATATATATATATATATATATAGATCTACTGTCAATGAATGACAGTATGATCCATCAAATTTAACTTACCGGAGCTTCATCCACAGAAACTGCACTTAAACAAACCAACGAATTGCCAAATTCCTTTCACGGGGAAAGGAACCACTTGACCACCATGGTGAACTTTGCCCTCTTCTCCATATAGTTAGATCTCGGAGTTGGTATATTTAAGTAGGAGGATGTGCTGGGCAAAGCCCCCCACTTTGGTGGGCTTAGTTGTTTTCTGTCTCCTTTGGTTTCCATGGTGGTCAAGTGTTTCCTTTCCCTGTGAAAGGAATTTGGTAGTCCGTTGGTTCATTTAAGTGCAGTCTTGGTGAATGAAGCTTAGGTAAGTTAAATTTGTTGCACTGTACTTTCATTCAGTGAAAATAAATCCATATATGTATATATATATATATATATATATATATATATATATATATATATATATATATATATATATATATATATATATATATATATATATATATATATATGTGTGTGTGTGTGTGTTTGTGTGTGTGTGTGTGTGTATGTGTGTGTGTGTGTATGTGTGTGTATGTATACACACACACACATACACACACACACACACACACACACACACACACACACACACACACACACACACACACACACACACACACATACACGTGCACACATGTATTACCTATAGTTGAAAATATACAACATTGAACCTACATTCATAGATCTTAAAACATCAGAAGACAAACCCTTGAGATGAACAAAATATCCACAAATAAAAACATATTTTTGTAAGGGGGGGCAAGCCTCTATTAACCAACTACAAGATCTCACAACAGCAAGGAAAGGGCAAATTTCCTCTCTCCGCTTTATTGCACCCTCCCACAAGTAATATTGTCATTCTCAGTCATATGACTATTCGATTACTTGGGGCAACTTTACAAACATCCAATATTCTGAATATTCAACCAACAGGTTGGTTCCCATAAAAAAAAAAAAAAAAAAAAAAATATATATATATATATATATATATATATATATATATATATATATATGGAATTATATATGCACATATATAAAGGGAGGGAAAGAATGATATATACATACAGATGTGACTTAGTCATGAAGGGATGAAAAAGAGAGAATCACAAGTGGTAGAAAAAAAACAGAAAATTGCAAACCATTGCATTACCACTAACAGTGAATCACCAAATATTGTATCCTCTCCCAGTCAAAAAGTCCTATTTCAGTAAACTCCAGCTATAAAATCAAGATAAAATAATGTATTGTATAGCGGTACTGTTAAGGAAAGGATTTTTAGTAACATAGTGTATAGTATTATGGTTAGGGGCAGGGGCAGATCTAGGGTTAGGGTTAGCACATGGGAGTAAGATGGGTAGGAGAACTTAGGTGATTTCCATTAACCTTCACTGTACTGCTGTGCCTCATTGTACACATTATAAAATTAACAAAATTGCTGCAGATTCTAAAGACAACCACATGGTATTCTATAGTTATGTCAAGAATCTACATTGCAATACTCAGATCTGCTCTGCACAATGGCAATACATATACAGAACCAACTGATATTGCAAACATATTGGCTGACAGGTTCAGTGCGAACTTTACCCCCCTTTCAACCCCTAAAGGGCCTATCACAATACCTGAGGAATGCCAAGTATATATTATAACAACTACACAGGTAAAAAACACACTGTCCAAAGTCAAGAATACAGCTTCCATGGGACCTTATAATATCCCTGGCTGTGTTCTATATGAATTACAAAGTGAAATGGCACCACACCTGAGTACCCTGTTCAATGACACCCCCATTTCCGGCTTTGTTCCTACCGAATGGTGCACTACTATGGTCATCCCACTCCACAAAGGGGGAGTGACTACAGACCCTGGGAACTACCATCCCATTAGCCTGGCAAGTCTGATATGTAAGGCTATGGAGTGCATAATCTTGGACCTTATAAATAAAGACATAAAGAATCTCCAAACTCTGGACCCCATGCAGTTTGAATTTGTGAAAGGCAGATCATGCCTGCTCAACCTAATAGACTTCTTCGAGTCTGTCACCAGAGCTGTGGATGAGGGGAAGGTAGTTCACACATCCTACCTAGATCTTGCCAAGGCCTTCGACAACATCTCTCACTCAGGAATCATAGATAGACTCACTAAACTAGGCATAAACCCCTATGTCATAAGATGGGTTGCCAGCTAGCTCACTGATAAAACTCACACTGTGAAAGTAACGGACGCCAAATCTGACTACTGACCAGTTACAAGTAGTATCCCACAGGGATCGGTCCTAGGTCCTCTCCTGTTTGGCATCTACTTCTCTGAAGTTCAGAACAACACAGGGGACTCTGACTGACCAAGTTCACAGATGATTGCAAACGGGGAGCCATTACTGATCCTTCAACTGATGTAGACATTCTACAAAAAGGCCTCACTGACACCAATGACTGGTGCCAGAACCATGGCCTTAAGCTCAATGCCAAAAAGTGCATTGTCATTCCCTTTGTGAAAAATTCAGCGCCCATGAATTACCACATAGGTGGTAGTCCACTAAACACCAAAGGTGCGATAAGAGACCTGAGGACACAGATTGACAGCAACCTCTCCTTTGATAACCACATTGCCACTGTAGTCAGAAAATCCTTCTATGTAGCACATCTCATTACAAATGGTTTCTCATCCAGGAAGAAAGTGGTCATAATCCCTCTCTACTCTTCCCACATTAGACCTATTATAGAATACAACACCCCATTTGGTATGTACCTCACTAGACACCTACAACAACTGGAAAGGCCACAAAAATACCTCACTAAGAGGATCTTAGGCTTTAGACACATGGCCAATATGGATAGACTCAAAAAACTCCACCTATACTCTGTCTCTTATCACCTACTTAGAGGCGATCTCTAATTGACCTACAAAGCCATATCTGACCCAGAGCTGCTAGATGTGCTACACCTAAAGAAATCCCAATCCCTCCATGCCACATGCTCCAGGGACCTAAACCTCATTACCACAATAAAAAGAACATGGTGGAGGGACAGGTTCCTAACCTAGATAATTCCCATACTCTGGATCAATGTCATGCAGAGCACTTCACTGGCCCTCTTTAAGAGAAATCTTGATGAGTGGATGGGCAATAGGAAGTTCATCCTGGGGATCACTTCAGTGGCCTTGCTTGACAGGGGCACTGGGAACTAACTTTGGGCAGCATGATGCCAGGGAATCTTCTTGGGCTAGACTTATATAGGCTCCAGGACCGTTAGCCTAGTGCACACCTATGAACCTATGAACCTATGAACAGTAGTACTACAAAAGACAAGAGGGCATAGGCCACACACAACACCAAAAATACAATGCACTGATTTATCATCTTACCTAATCCTTTTTCTAACCCAAACCCACAAACACTTGCACATACACATCACATGCTATACACAGCCTTGGACATCTTCACAACCACAACTTTTTCTGTCAAACATTCATCTTAATACATACTGCTGCTTAAGTACATTGATTCACAGATTCCCTTATTTTTGCATTCTCTCCTTTTTACATTCATAGGTTCATAATTCGGTACTAGGCTATCGGCCCTAGGGCCTATACAAGCCTAGCCATAACAATTCCCTTACTATTTCTTCCCACACTATTTACTTCCCTGGACCCCTGTCTAGCAGGGTGACTGACATGATCCCCGGGGTGAATTTCCTTTCTCCCATCCAGTCATCAAGGTTCCTTTTAAAGAGGGCCAAAGATGTGCTCTGCTTGACATGTATGGGCAGTCTATTCCAGAGTCTGGGGAGTCTCTTGGTCAGGAACCTATCCCTCCAGCATGTTTTATTTATTGTGATGACAAGGTTTAGATCCCTGGAACATGTGGCTCTAAGGGATTGGGATTTCTTTAAGTGTAGCATGTCCATCAACTCTGGGTTTGACATGGCCTTGTATGTTAATTAGAGACTGCCTCGGAGTAGACGATATGCAACAGAGTATAGCTGGAGATTTTTAAGGCGGTCAACATAGGGCATCTGCTTTAGGCCTGTGATTCTTTTAGTGAGGAATTTCTGCGGCCTTTCCAGTTGTTGCAGATGTATTGAGAGGTACATACCAAATGGGGCATTGTATTCTATAATGGGTCTCTAGAATTAACTGGAATTTCCTTACTCAGCTCTCACTCAGTGAAGCAGTAAATGCCTTCAACTCAGCTTTCCTAAATATGTAAAATTCTTTAGCCCCACCGAAAAAAGTTCAATTAAAGGAAAACATTTCACCCTGGCTAACTAAAACCACCTGTACCCTTCTGAAATCCAGAGATAGGGCATGGAAAACATGGGTACAAACCAATCTTCCAACTGACCTCCTAAAGTAAAAAAGGACTTAGAAATCAGACAAAAAAATTATCAACAAAGACAAAAAAGACTTTTATTATAATCTCTCAAAAACATTAAAATATGATTAAAAAAAATTCTTGAAGCTATAAAGCAAATATTACATCCAGGTAACCCAACTTCACCAAACCCATGTCCTGACAAGTCACCTGAAGAAACTGCCAATACCTTCAACACCTACTTTATCGAATCCATTTCCAAACTATTTAACCCCAACCTCTCAAACAACAACACTTCAAACCTTTCTATACACCCCTCAACCACTATCTAAGTAAACTCCTTCTCTCTCAAACCTGTCACCACTGACAATATCAGAACTCTATTGTCAAAGCTCAAACCATGCTCTGTATCAGGAGACACTATTCCTTCTTACTTTCTCCAGATTGCTGCACACACCCTTGCTATGCCTGTATCTATACTAATCAATCACTCCATCTCTGAGTCTAATTTTCCTTCTATATAGAAACAGTTTTATACTCTTCCTGTTCATAATGGAGGTAACACCACTGAAATTTCTAATTTCAAACCTATTGCTATCCTCTCTGTCTCCAACATCCTTGAGAAATGTATACACAAACAAGTTATAGATTATCTCTTACAAGAAAAACTTATCACGCCAACACAGCATGGCTTCCATCCCATAGTACAACCACAGCTCTACTATAATTTCTCAACACCTTAGCCCTTGCTAGTGATGATCACAGACTCATATCATGTCTATTCCTTGACCTTTCTAAGGTTTTTGACACTGTCTGACACACTCTGCTACTTAATAAACTTGTAGACCTAAACTTCTTCCCTGATACAGTTGCATGGTTCTCTAGCTATCTCTCTGATAGGCTGCAGTCAGTACGATGGGACTCAGCAATATCTACCCCAATCTTAGTAAAAACTGGTGTTCCTCAAGGTTCCATTCTTGGACCTCTACTCTTTAATATCTTCACCAACTCACTCCACTCCTCTTGTCCCCAATCTAACATTGTCCAATACAAAGATGACTCTGCAGTCATAACTATTGCTAATTCCCCCTTAGAACTCCTAACAAATACCCAGGCATCTTTCAACTCAGTAGAGACATGGCTCACTAATAATCAGCTTATCCTCAACCCTAAGAAAACAAAATTACTACTCTTTCTACCTAAACCTGCAAACCACATTAAACTTTCCTTCTCAATAAGGTCCCTAAATAATACTCCTATAGAAGTCGAAACTAGCACAAAACTCCTTGGCATTATCATTGACATCCAACTAAAATTCGATCTTCACATTAACAATTGTATCACAAAAAAACACCAAAAGCAAGGACTACTGTAAAGGAACAACAAATTCCTAACTACTGAAGCTAGGATTTCTCTTACCCATACCTTATTCTACCGTGCTTAACCTATTGTTCCCAAATACTCACAAATCTGAACTCCTCTCTACTTACCAAATTAGAATCAACCTACCATAAAATAGCTAGATTTGCAGCTCAACAAACATATAAATCTCACCACTGTCTCTTCCTAAAACACCTGAACTGGCCCGAACTACCTCACCTGTTCCTAACAATCTCAACTCCAACTCACACACTCCATCCTATATCAGCCTGATTTCTGCCCAAGTCTGTCTTCCCTCACTTATCACTACTCCCCTACCAGATTTCTCCGAAGCTCAACCCAAGAGCTACTAAAAATCCATAAACCGAAATACAACACAGGGTGGAAATTGTATAGCTACCATCCATCTATTGCATGGAACAAACTTCCACTAGAAATAAGGACCCTGATTCACCACAAACAATTTAAGCTAGCAAGCAAAGACCACTTTAAAAAACACTGGTCCTGCCATTGTACTCACCTTCCCTGATTATTACCTACCTTTATATACAGTCAAACTAACTTACTAAAACTTACCATTAACTACTTCATCCTATGCAACCTCCAAAGCTTTTTCTATACTCTGCTCCCTGAAATTCTTGTGTAACCTTCTAAGTTTCCTCTACTCTTCATATAAAACGTTATATTTACTCAATACTCTTTTTAAACCAAAACATACAACTTATTTTACTTTTTTAGCATTCTCCTTTTTTGTTTATAGTATTGTTTTATCTGTCAACAATATGCATGTATGTAGCTTACATATTTTAACTACCAAAGTTCTCTATTGCTATTTTTATTGAAATGTATCTGTATTGCTGTTTTTATGGCATTGTATATCTTTGGAGCTTTTCTCCTTGGGCCTCCTCTGAAAAAGGGCAATAGCTCAGCCGGACATTCCCGGTCAACAAATGTAAAATAAATAATAAACAAATAAAATAAATAAATATACATACATATATATATAAAATATGTCTATATATATATATATATATATATATATATATATATATATATATGTGTGTGTGTGTGTGTGTGTGTGTGTGTGTGTGTGTATGTGTGCATCTCTCTCTCTCTCTCTCTCTGTATATATATATATATATATATATATATATATATATATATATATAGATATAGATATATAGATATAGATATGGGTCCAACTCTTAATGTCAAAATTCCACAATCCCGAAGCTCTGAATTTTGAAGCGTGCAGAACTTTGAGATTGTGGAATCTTGAATTGAAAAAAAAAAAAAAAACTAAAACACAAACACATCTGGAATCACATTCTTGCAGGGAGGTAAGCCACCCTGCCCCCCCCACCCCCCCCCTGCAAATTAAGGTCCCAATGTGATGATCAAGTTTCCAGAACCTCAAACTCCATATGGTCGAGACAATATGATGGAATTTTGAAAACACAAAGCTTCTGAACTGAGATTGTGGTAGAACGAGGATCAGAATATTTACCTTTTTCCTTACTGTAGTGCGATCTCAGAGTTGGTATATATAATTTGCAGGGGGGGGGCACAGAAACTCGATCATATGGTCTCTTCGATTTTTTTTTTGAGTTTTCGAATACGCGTACATATACACACAATTATACAAACATTAGAAGGACACAGGATACAAACATCAAGTACTTCCTGCATCGCATAAAATGTCAGATGTAACTTCATAAACAGCTATGATACTCTTGCAATGTTTAAAATGCCTGACAAGATAAAACTACAGCTCTGTTTCTCATTCAGGTAAATTGCATACTAGTGCAGAGTTTTGTCTGTTACACCAGTGCTTAATGCAAACACTAAAGTCAAACATATTTAAGAGTTGTGGTATTATAGTTACATTCTCTCATCCTTTTTGATACTGTCAGTTAGATGTAAATTATTTAAATATATTAATTACTGCAATTTTAATTTGTACTTTTTTGACAGATTCCTGTGGAATTCTTGCCCCAAAATACAACAGTGAAAACATAGCTATCTATATCAAATATATGATAAATAAGGTAGAAACAGGTGGATTTATTGTGGTACAAGGTTGAGATGGATGATTGACATTGAGTATTGCCCAGAATGAGACATTCATGAGTATTGCGCTGTGACTGAGTTACAGACTAACATTAGATATTGCACTATGACAAAACATTTCTTTGGCTTTACTACTGTCCCTGATGACCAGTGAAGTGGTTTGAGTTACTGAGTATATTTGCTCTCTTCAACCTTCTCAAAAAGTGTATCCTCTGATGTGCCATCCTGACAATAGCATTTGTATTGTTACATCGTCAATATGCACCCCCAGAATCTTCATGCTACTCACTATCTCTACTGTTTCTCCATTGATGGTTAGAAGCGAATGTTCCTTGTAGTTTTTCCTGTAGTCCACAATTATTTCCTTTGCTTTATTCATATTAATGCTAATTTGTTACTGTTACACCAGGTAATCAGTTGTTCCACCTCATCCTTGTACAATGCCTCATCTTCGTTGCTGATGAGGGCTACCACTATTGTATCATCAGCAAACGTGATGATGTGGTTAGTGTTATACCTCACCTTGCAGTCATATGTTAGAAGGGTGAGCAGTAAGGGAATCAGTACACAGCTTGAGGAAGTCCAGTTTTCAGAGTGATGCTATCCGAGGAGTTATTTCCTATGCACACTTTCTGAGGTCTGTCATAGATCTATATGTATGTGTGTATATATATATATGGGTCTACTTTAAAAAGCCGACCATGGGGAACTGCTATCTCCATACAGTGCGGAATAGGAAAATTTCCCTCTTCCGCACTGTAGTGCGATCTCAGAGTTGGTATATTTAAGTTACAGGGGGTGTAGGGGGCAGAGCCCCTGCTAAAAGTTTTAAGGTAACTGTTTGTTGTGTTTTTTGTGTTTATTTTACATGGTCAGCTTTTCAAAAGTCGATCATGTGGTCTCAGCCATATGAAAGTCGACTTTGTGAAAAGTTGACGATGTAAAGTAAGACTCTTATATATATAGGTTCATAGGTTCATAGGTTCATACTAGGCTATCTGCCCTGGGGCAATTATAAGCCTAGCCCGATTCTGTATGGCTTACGCCACCCCTTGATTTGAGTATACTGTGCCCTTTAAGGTTTAGTTTACTGTGCCTCGGTCTAATAGTGACACAGGAGTAATCCCTGGAACAAACCTACGATCCCCCATCCACTTGTCGAGATTCTTCTTGAAGAGATTCAGTGAGGTGCTCTGCCTCACATGAACTGGAATTCTATTCCAGAGTGAAGGGAGCCTCTGGGTTATGAACCTGTCCCTCCAGCAAGTTCTATTTATTTCTGTGCTGAGGTTCAAGTCCCTCGAGCGTGTGGCTCTAAGGGATCTAGATTTACTGAGGTGGAGCATGTCCATTAATTCTGGATTTGACATAGCTTTGTATGTCAGGCATAGATCGCCTCGAAGTAGGCGGTATGCAACTGAGTAGAGCTGGAGTTTTTAACCGAGCAGTATATGGCATCTGTTTGAGACCCTTGATCCTCTTGGTGAGATACTTTTGGGGTCTTTCTAATTGCTGCAGGTGTCGGGTAAGGTACATCCCAAAAGGGGCATTGTATTCTATGATGGGCCTGATGAGGGATGAATAAAGGGGCCCGATTACCTCTCTTGATCTAGATGTGAAACCCTTCGTGATGAGGTGGGCTATGTAGAAGGTCTTTCTAACCACTATGGCAATGTGGTTTTCAAAGGAGAGATTGCTATCAACTTGGGTCCCCAGGTCTCTAATAACTTTCTCTGTACTTAATGGGTTTCCGCCTATGTGGTAATTTGTGGGCACATTGTTTTTGCCAAAGGGTATGACTATACATTTTTTGGCATTTAGCTTTAAACCATGGTGCTGGCACCAGTTATCTGTCTCTGTGAGACCTTTTGAAGGATGTTTGTGTCAGCTGGAGAGTTGATTATGGCACCCAGTTTGCAGTCGTCTGCGAACTTGGTGAGCCATAGTCCTCCCACGTTTGCCTGTACCTCGGAAAAGTATATACCAAACAAGAGTGGTCCCAGGACAGAACCCTGTGGGACGCCACTTGTGACCGGTTTTGAGTCTGACATGGCTCCAGCAACTCTCACTCTGTGGGTTCTGTCTTTGAGCCAGTTTGTGACCCATCTTGTGACATAGGGGTTTATATTTAAGCTGGATAGCTTATCTATGATGCCGAGGGGTATTGTGTCAAATGCCTTTGCAAGGTCCAGATAGGCTGTGTGGACTACCTTTCCTTCATCTATGGCTTTGGTGACTGTTTCAAAGAAGTCAACCAGGTTCAAAAGGCAGGATCTGCCCTTGACAAAGCCGAACTGGGTAGGATCTAGTGTCTGTAGGTCCCCAATGTCTTTGTTTATGAGCTCCATGATGATCCTCTCCATAGCCTTGCAGACTAAGCTAGTCAGGCTTATGGGGCGATAGTTTCCAGGGTCCGTAGATGCTCCACCTTTGTGGAGTGGGACCACTGTTGCTGTACGCCATTCTGCGGGCACATATCCTGTAGTGAGGCTGAGATTGTATAGCTGTTTTATTTGAGGGATTAGTTCCTCTTGTAGTTCATGTAGGGGCAGCCTGGGACGCCATCTGGTCCCATGGAAGCAGTGTTTTTTGCTTTGGACAGGGCAGCTTTCACCTGAGCATCTGAGATGTTTGGGAGGCAGCCCTCTGCCGGGATAGATATTTGCTCTTTTGGGGGGGAGGGGGTGGAGAAGTTCGCACTGAACCTGTCTGCCAGGATATTGGCGATGTCTGTGGGTTCAGTGTATTTTTGTCGTTTAGAATCAACTCAGAACAAGTCTGGGAGTTGCATCCCAAGTTTCTAACATAACTGAAAAAGCCTTATGATTGTCTTTGGTGTCCTGTGCAATTTTTCTCTCGAAGCTGGCCTTGGAGGATTTTATGAGGATTGTAATTTTTGCTAGTACTGATCAGAGATGCCTTCCCTATTAGGGATTTTGCTCTATCATGTAGTAGCTTCCTCCTTCTGTTGTACAGTTTATTTATGGCAGGGGTCCACCAGACTGGACGCCTGCCTTTGGATGATTGGGTCTTGGTTTTGTTTGGGATAGCATGATCCATGCATTCCTGGAGATGTTTGTAGAATGCATTTATATAAGATTCTGCAGTTTGGGCTGTAGTTTCCACTGGCCCTGTGGCCTTGAAGGATTCCACTTCAGTTTTGAGAAGTGAGAAGTTCGCTTTTGAGAAGTTTTTCACTGTGGTTTTCTGGGCTGGGGTGGAGTCGGGATGTGGACATCCAGTGAAATTAATTTGTGGTCTGATCTTACCAATGAGGGATATACTTCTGGTGTGGAGCATTGAGTCCCCATGTTGGTAATGATCAGGTCTAGTATGTTGTCCCCTCTTGTGGGAGTGGTGACTAGTTGTTCCATAGCATTTGAGTTTATAATTTCCAGGAATCTTTGGGCTAAGGTGCTGGGGCTTGAGTAGTGCTTCCAGTCAATGTTTGGGTAGTTGAAGTCGCCCAATATAATGGTGTTTGGAGAGATCTTCATGTTCTCCAATGTTTTCAGGAAAGCCGAATGGGATTCCTGACTTTGAGAGGGTGGTCTGTAGGATGCTATAAACTGAAAAGCAGTCTTGCCCACTGTTAGTTGCACATGGATGGTTTCCGATACTTCATGCAATGCCACTAACCTGGAGGTGTGGATATCCTTGATAAATATGGAAACTCCCCCTCCTTTTGTGGTTCGGTCCGGGTTTTGGGGCGAAAAGCATGATATGAGGTATAGCCTGGTAGTGCTGGGGTGCTCTCTGGAGCCTTGAACCAGGTTTCTGTCACTGCACAGATATCGATGTTCTCCATACTGAGGAGAGCTTTGAGTGCGTGCATCTTGAGGTTAAGACTTCTGGCGTTTAGCAGCATTACCCTTAGTATCTTGTTCCTTGTGCTCTCTATGGGGTGGGTTTGACTTTTGAGCCTTGCCTAAAAAGGCACTATGGGGGTGGCAAGAGCCTTTGCCAATATCTGAAAGCCCAGTGGTGACAGGTGCAAGCCGTCCCTAGCGAAGCAACGTGGCTTGTCGAGCATGTCATCCCAGGCTGACAGACACTGGATCCCCTTTGAATGACACCAAAATTTTAGCCAATTGTTAAAATTGATCATTTTGTCTTTGTACTGTGGCATCATTCTAGGTGAGGGTAAGATGCTGCTCAAGGTCAGGGTCATACCAGCCTGGGCTACATGATCAGAGAGCTCCTCTATGTCCTTTTTCATGTAGTCCAGGGAGGTACGTCTCAGGTCATTCACACCAGCATGTACAATGACTGAGTCATATTTGTATTTGCTTTGGAGTGACCTGAGTGCTTGCGTTATGTGGCGGATCCTAGCCCGACAGGCAGCTCACTGTGACCTTCTCTTTATTCAGCCTGGTGAGTGGGACGTCAGTGTGTCTGACAATAGAGTCACCTATAACCAGAGTATCAGGTGTGTTATTCAGCCTTAAGGGCTGTGGCTGCTTGGCACACTGACTTTGTGGGTTATGTGTTGTGTGTGTTTTGTTTTGAGGTAGCGTTTGCTTGGATGTCTGCTTTGGAGGTCTCTGTTGCTTAGGTAGATTTTTATTTAGAGCCTCCGAGTATGTTTTTGTGTATTTATGTGTTTGGTTCGCTGATGTGGTGGGACTATGTGATACTGGAATTGTGTTGTGTGAGGTTACCTTCTCCTCCTGACTGGTTACACCAGTTTTGAGATGAGAGAGCTCAGCCTCCAGTTTGGCTAAATAGTTGCATCTCTCACATATATTTGAACCTGTTTGGAAGAGGAGAGGGTTGTCTGTGTACATGAGACAGTTGTAACATTGCCTCAAAATTCCCAGATTCACCAGCTGGACTGGAGAGGAAACCATTGACTGACCTTTGGACATGCTAGAGTAATAGGGAAACTGAATTTAAGACGGACCAATAGAGGACAGGGTAATCATTGAGATTATAAGAGTAAGTAGTGCTTATGGTTTAATAGTGCTAACTTGTAGGATTACTTAATTGGACCAGTGAAGGGCCTTAGAATGAGAATATGGTGTTTAAATTGAGAGATAGAGCAGTTCTAAGGGAAAAAATAAAGAGCAGACTTTGTGGAGCCAGGAATAGTTTAAACCCAATTAGGCGGCACTGCCGTTACGCTATGCTCAAAAGCAGCAAAACCGCAAAATAGGGTTTTAAGAGAGGAAGATGAAGGAGTTTTGGAATTGACCCAGAATGGCCAATAAAACTACAGTTTCAAGTCAGTAACCACTCCCACGGGGCAGAAAGGCTGCTCAATGTTTTCACTGCCACTGATCAACAGAGAGACTTTCCTTTAGCCCAAGCAAAAATGGCCTCACAGAAACTTACAAACAGTTCAAGAACAGCAAGCCTGTAAATGAACTTTTAAATCTCAGAAAAGTGGGAAAAAGCAAGATTTTTTTGTTTTTGGTTTTTCAGAGATAGCAGAGGTTAACAAGTATCAGCAAGTTATAACAGTGCAGTAAATGACCCCACACAAGAGTGCTAGGCCAAAGACAGATAAAATGCAAGTTGAGAAAAAAACGATTTTAAAAATAAGTGCAAACAGGAAATTCAGTAAACAGCTCTAGGTTGTGCTCTAAATACAGTTACTAATGCAGAAATCAAATTTAACAAGCCAGAAAATGCTCAAAATAGGCGGCTATGCAGAAAAACTTAGCAAATAAACAGAGGAAAAATACTTAAAGTCTCAAAAGTGGCTCCTTTCTTCTCTCAGGGTTTTCTCCTCTTGGTGGGTGCTTCCCCAACAGCCAACAAGCCTGAAAAGACGCCAAAACCACGAGGCAACCAGGTTTTAAGAGAGGAAGATGAAGGAGTTTTGGAATTGACCCAGAATGGCCAGTAAAACTACAGTTTCAAGTCAGTAACCACTCCCACGGGGGCAGAAAGGCTGCTCAATGTTTTTCACTGCCACTGATCAACAGAGAGACTTTCCTTTAGCACAAGCAAAAAAATGGCCTCACAGAAACTTACAAACAGTTCAAGAACAGCAAGCCTGTAAATGAACTTTTTTAAATCTCAGAAAAGTGGGAAAAAAGCAAGATTTTTTTTGTTTTCAGAGATAGCAGAGGTTAACAAGTATCAACAAGTTATAACAGTGCAGTAAATGACCCCACACAAGAGTGCTAGGCCAAAGACAGATAAAATGCAAGTTTTGAGAAAAAAACGATTTTAAAAATAAGTGCAAACAGGAAATTCAGTAAACAGCTCTAGGTTGTGCTCTAAATACAGTTACTAATGCAGAAATCAAATTTAACAAGCCAGAAAATGCTCAAAATAGGCAGCTATGCAGAAAAACTTAGCAATTATATCGAAAATATATGGATATAGATATAGATAGAGATATAGATATAGACATAGATATAGATATAGATATAGATGTCAGTTGCTAGCTGTAGGAAGTATACACACTGTTGTATATATAAAAAAAAGAAATCCTAGTATATCTACAGAGTAGCTGAAACAACAATTTTACAAGAGTTGCATCAAGGCTGCTTTATATTTCTCAGAAGAGAACAATTGATTAGGATAAAGGATTTATGCTCTGTATCCCTGAAGTCTGGCAAATGCTGCAGAACTAAGACATCAGCAGCTTTAATTATTTGCCAGATGTACTTCTCTGTCATTTGCATAAGCCTCTTACTCCTGCACTGCTCCAGTGCATGCCGAGCCACTAATCTGAATATTTTTAGAATGTTCCCTAATGAATGTTTTCTGCAGCAGGATAGGCTAACAAGCTCTTTCTGTATAACTACAAAGCATCCTTTCGCATATCAGATTCATAGATGCTTCTGTGGTCTCTTGTGTATATCAATAATTTGGAAACCTTATGTGAAGTGTTAACATTTATTCCCTATCTGTGTATCTGTTTTTTTTTCCTTACCAGGTACTGTGCATTTTAACATTCACTTCTGTACTTTTTATCTGAATGTCTGTCTCTAATTCCCATCTGTACAGTACGAAAGTAGATACTTTGCATGTTTATTGTTTTACATGCTAAAAAATTATTTTCTTGAGTCTATGTAGTTGGTCAAGTTTTGCTGATATAAATATAAACTGAATCATGTCATTCCACAGCTTACATCTTGTGAGGCAAATCAGTCATTCATGATCTCCCAAGTCCTCTGTACTCCACGGAGATGACAATTTTTCATACTGCCAGATATAATTTAGGAGCCTATATTCATAACAATTTACGGTGGTCTGTAATCAGTAAACAGTAAAATTACTGTTGTGTTTGATTTCACTTTGTTCTGTAGTTCCATTCTCAGGTTTAGTTAACTGTCACACATTTTACCTGTTTGTGTAACACACTATGAAATTCAGTGAAGAAAGACTGAGTGGTGTATATTGTCAGTGCGACTGCTTGTCTTTATAATTCTACAAAACTATCACATTTCCTGTACTGTTTGGTTGCACAGTTCAGTCTTTTCTAAACATGTTACACAGTTGCATACTTATACAGGCAAATCTGTACATTCTGTATAACAATATGTTTTTGTATAGCTTTTTCTCTGAGCCACTACCTGGAAATTGGGATGTTCCAACATGATACATTTATCAGAAAATAAACAAGAGTTAAATACATTTTGAAAGGGTTAAGATTGCTTTTGGGAACCTGTATTGGGAATAAAACATTACTGCGGTGGTGGTGCTGCGGTAGCGTTGTCGCCTCACAGTTAGACGTTGCATCTTCGATTCTCAGTTAGAGCGTCTTCTTGTGTCGACATGCGTGAATGGGTGTTCCTTCATTGAAGGTTGTGCATTAGGCCTGGCAAGCCAGCATGTAAAACTCTACTGCCAATCATTAGCAGACTGGAGTTCCGCTGTGGCGACCCCTAACCGGGAAAAGCTGAAAGACAGTATTACATTTTACTTATTTGCATCGTGTATAGAAGAACAGATCAATCTCAGTACAAAATTATACTTACAAAAAAATCAGAATTTTCTTGCTAAGTCAGAAGAAAACATTACAGTGGCATTATTAGGTATGGAAAGCACTTAGATAGCTAAGTCATTGTTTGCACTCTGTTCCAGATGCAGTCAGTATTATAGAAAAACATTTGCTTTTAGGAGCATAAGTTTTATAGAAGAAAAATAACATTGTTTTATAGTTTCTGAAATGTTGCTCTATTTTAATACCTTACTTCAAACATGAGTGTTGACATGTATGTATAGTTACTTGAACAGATAAAGCATTAAAGTCTTTTTTTGTGCTTCAGCCCCAGCAATCTTATAGGTTTATTTTCCCACACATATCACAGGCTAATTGTAGATTAATGACATATAACAATAGTAGATTAGTTTTATCAGCAGCTATTTTTATGACTGTTACTGCAACTAATTTTTATCCATCAGTGGTTGTATTTAAAAGCATGTACTAAAAGTATAATGTGTTTCTGCCCTGCATATCATATCAGAGATTGGTATCTGGTATGTACTCCCTTTCCCCAAGATGCAGGACTTTGTTTTTAATTTATTTAAAATACAGAGAAAGCACTGCTCCCTGCATATTAAGTAGCAGTTCATGAATCCTACTGTTTACTGTGGATAACTTAAGAAAACAGCATGTGACATAATAGTATCTTCCAAAATGACCATACCATAAATATAGATCCATATGGTATAATAGAGCTGCGAGAAATGGGCTTAGTACATGTCATGTCAATAACACTGTTGGCGTGTAATCACAATACTTTAACTATTACACACAGTTACATATAGTACACAAGTGTGTTGTGCATATTATGTGCAAGAAAGTCAGTTCCTGATTTACATTTGTTTGCTGACTTCATTTGTGGCTCCAGTGCTAAACTACTGGACCATTTATTTACATGACAACTCAAAAGGCACAGAGAGGCATTCAGTTCAAGAAGTACCTCAGATGTGTTTCAGTAAGATAGAGGTAGAATCCATAAACACACACACAAATGCATGCATGCACATGCAAACACATGCACACATGGAGACATACATGCACTCGTATGCACACACATGCACACGTGTACACATGCACACATATGTACACAAGCATGTACACACATACACACACACACACACACACACACACACACACACACACACACACACACACACATTCTTCTGTCACATTTGTGTTTTTCTGTATCATCAGATTAACTGATACATGGAATGCACTGTGAAAGTGTGTAAAAAATTTACTTTCCCCAGAAGATGTAATACTACAGAAGGCAGCAAATTTGCAATGTCTGTGGAAATGCCACTGAGTGCACAATTCACAAAATTATTTAGTTCCAGGAAAAGACGAGTATGTTTATGTTCTGGCAAAATGCACATAAAGGAAAAAATTGTCAGTTTATAAAATGCAGAAAATTACACCAAGCTCGTCTTGTTGAAGGAGTGTGCACATCGAAATACTAAAAAAGTGGAAATGTTTAATGCCTTGGCACTAGAAATGATATAAGGCTAGTATTGCACTTAAAGTGTTCCCTACAAACACAAATCATGAAGTAGTGAAGCTAAAATACCACAGAGAAAGTAAGAAAATTATTAATATGTCTGGAACTGGATAGTGTAGCTGAAATTATCACAAAATTACATGGGCCACTAATAAAGTAGTTATATGGTGCAAATCTATAGCAATGTTGTCTGTAATTCTTGGTTTGGATTATAGCAGATTTGTCTTGGAGACCCAACCACAGAGGTCAAAAATGTTATTAGATGTGTACCTGAGAAGAGCTTCTTGTTAGTAAAACTGATGTGCCACTAACTTATTATGGTAAGATGCAGACAACAAACCGTTATGTGCAAAACTAATGCAGTATTGTATGCCTCAAGTAGAGAAGGTGTTGAAGTGATGGAAATGCTAGAATGTTGCTGTTGTCCAAAGTGGAATTTTCTGAATGGGCAATGGCAAACATTTCTGTTTCAGAAACAGTAGGACAAGTATCACTCAGATGTGTAGAGTAAGCTAGTGTCATATGCTACATGACATCCGTTACCATGATCTGAAAACATTATGAAGGGCCATGGCAAGCAATCACAGCAGAAGTCACAGAATGTCATTTTGCCAAACACAGTTAAATTTATATCAGGTTACTGAAGGATATCCCTGCAGAATGCACATTTCCCCAAAGATCTGCATAGCATGTTGGTGCTATAGAAACCACACAATGGTGGCATAAAATATTTGATAAAGTACAAAGAAATAGGAGTATTTTTGCAGAAGAGGATGTTATTGGCATTTTCGGATGGGTTATGTGTCCTCCAAAGACTCCTGTTTATTATTACCAGTCTAAGCCTGCATAAAGTCAGGAACCAAGGAAGTTTTTCACCTTTCACCGTAGTTGTGCAAACCCAAATAAAGGTAATAATTAATATAATGTAGCTCCTGACCCAGAAGATTCAGGTGGCCTTGTCATCCCTAAAAAGAAAAAAAATTTAATTCTTTATGTGAAGCAAAACAATAAATCTCCATCTTAAGTCAGATGATCTAGAGGTGCGGGGAGAAAATCCTCAGCTGTGACATGCTATAACCCTCCTTAAGCTGACAAAAATTTTTCGACGTTTCATTTGTAACTCTGTAATATCTGCTATAGTGATCAAAGAGTGCAGAAAGGAAAATGTAAAAAACTGAGACCTCATCATTTATGTAATAAGACATGTGATATAGTGATGGGGACAGATGGTTATCCATATATTACATTTAACCTGGAAGGACAGATTGATAAGCCAACAATTCCCATGTTGCACATAGTAAAGGGTATGGTAGAGATAAAATAAATAAATAATAGTAGCATTAAGCAACAGTGACTGAGAAGTGGCTACCATTACTGCTTTTATAGAGGTGGTATTAACTGAAAAAGAATTACATGTGCAAGGACAGTTTGCATTGATAAAGAAGTAACAGAAACAAATATGGCAGTTGCAAATAAGATGCACAATTTACAAAATTGTCAGTGGTGGAATAACCTTTAGTGAATAAGTAAGACATGACAAAATGCAAGAAGGGCCAGTCACTCTTATTTTTTTCTGGAAACCACTTTCCCTGTATTCTTGTGACCTGGATTTGCTCACTCATATTCATGGAAAGAACAGAGAGGGTACAAGATTAACATAAATGTATCATCCAAGGCCATGGAAATCATCTTTAAAGTCCTGAATTTTGTCTACAAAGAAATACTCTTAAAAGCAACTTCTTAAGGGAAAGTCTTTCAACTAAATGGATAATACAGTATGACCATTTGGCTGCTTCAGCCTTACGTTTTTAATTTATTTTTAAAAGCAAGGCATTTACTATAATTATTACTTACCAATGCAACTAAAATTTCTAGCCACTCTAGTTATCATGTGACAGAATATTTCCCATTTCATTTCAGCAGAAGGAGGCATGATGAACCTATCACATAGGAGACTCGCAACCTCCAACACATTACAGAAAGACAAAGAGATGAGGAAGGACAGGCAAGAACAAGTGCAGAATGCACAGGAGATTACAATGCAAAGGAATTTTCACAGTTGGCTAATCAGCTGCTACACGCAATCAATATTGATATTGAGATGATGGGGTCCATCTATCTTTCTGCTGAAGACAACTGTTGCATTACAGCTTTTTCAAATGCTAATATCCAATAATTTTAAGGTGCTACCAGCAGAATGCATTAATATTTCAGTGGCTTGCAATGACAGAGAAGGCACATCAGAGAGAGTGAGAGAGAGAGAAGGTGCAGACTGATGCAGCAACCACAGACCTAACATGGAAAATAAAATGTATTAGCCTAAAGCATGCTATGATAAATCCTCAAAAAAGACTCAGGATCTTACAAAGTTTTCTGTTTGACCAGGAAGGCATGACATAAAGTATGGCATATAATATTTATTGGTAATTGTGCTTTCCATAAACAAGTTAGCATACTGGATTAATTCTGTGTGATGTTAGGATACTGCTCTTTGTAGACCAGGGTTTGATCCTGTCTTTGTTTGCATACTGTGTCATTTTGAGAAAATGACCAAAACCTTTGAGCTTTCCTGAGCTGACCCAATAAATCATTCCCGTGAAAGCATGCTGTAACGTAGATAATAAATAAAGGTCCAAAGTAGAGATTCAGTATTGCAAGGTTCATATTGACACTTGTGTTAGCACTCAGGGGTATGAAGAGACCCCCCCCACACACACAGTTCTCATTAGGTTGTTATCCATCATGGAACTGGGAGTAGCTGGTTGTTTCCTTTCATATCTCTACTTGCTATGTGTATGAGCTAGCTAGAAGAAATACTTTCAGGTGTGCATTTCATCAGTTATGAGAGTGTGCTATCATTTGTTTAGCTATATGTCAGCAAATGTGCAGGGCTGAAAACTTGACAGAAGTAAGACAGGATGGTAAAGGTCATTAGAGACCTTATATCCAAAATAATATGCATGGGTGGCAAGTGACAAAATAGCATGAAAGGCATTGTTTGGCAGCTGGGGGGACAAGAACTGACAAATTTACTGCTAACTTCTAAAAGAAAGATACTTCTACTAGTCCAGGGAAATCATGCCTGGGCTTAACTAGACCAAGGCATGACAGAGAAGGTCAGCGGGTGAGGCTCAAATTCCTGACCTTAAAAGAAATGCATTGCTAGTGTCATTATATGCACGAAAAATAATTCCCCATTTTTTGTATATATGGGGAAGTATTTAGAGGCCCTAAACTCCAGTACTTGTTCTGTTATCACTAAAGGTGACCCTAATGGAGTACAGAATTTATTGCAAGGTAAATTTAAACCAAAATGAAATGCAAGATAAATAGGGCATTGAAAGCGTTTGATGTGTATTTATAGGATTTTGCATCTGTAGGATGCTGGAACCACAAAATCAGTCTTGACCAGTCATACACCAATGGATTATTGACTAGTTTCCTTTAGATTAGAGAAAGGCAAGCAATATCTGAGCATGGTGTTGTATTTGTTGGCTGGCTATGAAGGAGTAGCATTTTGAATAGAGCTATCATTTTTTCTCATCATTCAGTCATGTGGAAAGATAACTGGCTCCCTTTTGAAATGTTGGCACTCTAGATGCAGAGTGCTGACAAGACAACAAAGTGTACTGACATTTCGAATGGTTATCAAGATGATCCATTAATTTTTCTATATTTAGAATATTTAGGAGCAAATGGTTTTAACAATACTGTCCATTGCTAAGTATATTTGCATCACCCCCTAACAAGTTAAGTACGTTGCCAAGTTCTGTACCAGCACATACATGCTGCAGAGATAAATTTATTACTCAACATCCAGTCAAACTCTTAAGCAGTCTTCCCCTGTAATTTAAACAAAATGGCGCCCTAGCATCCTTTAGTTTAAACTTAGATGATTGGATGGATACCAGTAGCTTTACACAAGGACTGAGTCATTTTTCCTTCTTGAGAGGAGAGATACAGAATACAATTGGACATTGGTGAGATGCAAATGGTCTTGTAACTCAGTTGCCCTGTATTGATCATATCCTATGGAACTAAAAGCCAGCTGCAGTTCTTCCAATGTGTACAAACAGGGTGATAGTAGGCTAAGGTAAATGAAGTATTTAGTAACCACTTCACATATTGACTGGGTGTGGGCATGCTTTCTAAATAAAGAAACCCTTAGTGTGCACAAAAGAATTAATGGCGAGTTGAGTGACTTGATTAAACGTTAGATATATGACAGTTTGAACTTGGGCGACGAAGGGCAAGTAAGGAAATAAGGCTATAACCTTTCCAACTGATAAAAAGGAGGAGTTAGACATAATCTGGGAGATTCCAAAGAGATGGAAGACTCATTAATTTTCCCAGTATTTATTAATTTAAAGTTTATTTGAAGCCAAATAAGAGTGGCCTTACTGAACAGATGCCCAGGGAAGAAGATGTCAGTGGATTTCTCCAAGGCATGGGACTGCCAGAACCCTCCTTATCAAAGGAAATGTTGTTGGCAAAGCCCATGAAAGTGATCAAGGTAAAGATTGCTGTTTTGACTGCCCATTTACTTCTCCATCACATCCTTTGCTTCTGAGCTCGTTGCTCAGGTGTATGTAGTCAGAGAGGTATATAAGAATTTCAGCTAGTATCCCTTTAATGCCAGTGCTGCTAAAAGCAAGAAAGAAATCTAGGTGCTAGTCACACCTGGCCGATCTTTTATGCAATGGCCTCCCTCACCTACATTTCCAAGAAACTCGCTACTACAGGGCTTTTTTTAAGCACAACCCAGAACTTCATTTGTATATATTATGAATACCCTTCTCTGTCTATGCACCATATTAATACTAATGGACCTTATGTCACCTGTCAACAGTTAAATTAGTTTTACTTTGTATCACATTAAATATCCAAACCCTGCATTCTATACAAATGACCAGTGTTTACATTGCTATGTGCTGTAAATTGCTTTTGCAATACCTCTCACTGTGTGCTTTAAAACATTTTCTGGAATTAATGTATTATTATATTTGGTTGTATAATATTTTGGAATTTTTCTCCCCAGATCTCTGCTAGAAAGTGGTCCTGCATGACCTGGTCAGTATTTCCTGGAAAACAAATGCAAATAGATAAATAAACTAGCAAACAGACAAAGAATGTACAGAAAACCTTGTTTCTATACCTAAAGCCCCAGGATTCAGTTTTTACTGTTTATTTATTTGTCAGTTTGTTAAGCCGGTAGGAGATGACCCTTTTCTTCTAGGACCCAGGTTCAAATACAGCAGGCAATATAGAATGGGCATAACAGTAAAAGTTAAAACAGCGTGAGTAAAACAAAATAAATATAAATGTAAAAGGTAAGTTGATTAACAACATTTCAAGTATTAATTGGGATGGGCGATTCAGCAATGGCTACACAAATACATTGCTTATGCTGATGTGAGCAACCCAATATTATTTCTCCCAGAAATAGGCATATATATATATATATATATATATATATATATATATATATATATATATATATATGGATCTAGGACGTTTGCTCGAATAAGAAAACGTCCAAATCCATAACAACCAAACACACTTTAACGAAAGCACTTTTATCGAAAAAGCACTTTTGTTAAAGCCTGCTACAAAAAAAAAAAAAAAAAAAACACTATATTAACATTTTGGCAGGGGGGCTTTAAATATTCTCCCTCTGAGACCGCACTACAGTGGGGAAAAGGGAATTTTCCCTTACTCACACCATAGTACAGCTTCGGCAACAGGTATACTTACGTGAAGGTGCTTCTTCGGTGAAAAGCACTTTCGCCTAAGTATGCCCAGCCATTTGGGTTTCGGTCATTTGCTCATTCGAGCAAACGTACGGAACCCATATAATATATATATATTTATATATATATATATATATATATATATATATATATAT
>NC_056737.1:1232322897-1232369748 GCF_019279795.1 Protopterus annectens
GCCAGGAGTTTAAATCTCAAAATGCACGTGCTCGAATCACTCCTCAGTATGGAGAACGTCGACATCTGTGCAGTAACTGAAATCTGGTTCAAGGCATCAGAGAGCACCCCAGCACTACCAGGCTACAACTCATACCACACATTTTGGCCACAGAACATGGACTGAAACACAAAAGGAGGGGGTGTATCCATATTCATCAAGGATACCTCCACCTCCAGGTTAGTGGCACAGCATGATACCTCTCAGATCATCCATGTGCAACACTGGGCAAATCTGCAATGCAAATTTTGGCCCTCTACAGATCACCCTCCATGACCCAGGACCACCACTCCACCTTTCTGTAGACACTGGAAAACATGAAGGTCCTACCGAACACCCTGATATTGGGTGATTTTATTTACTCTACCATTAACTGGGAAAACTACTCAAGTACAAACTCCCAGGCCCAGCGCTTGCTGGAATTCTTCAACTCAAATGCCCTGGATCAGCTGGTAAACTCCCCTACCAGAGGTGAAAACATATTGGACCTGGTCATCACCAACATTGGCGACAGGTGTTCCACACCAGAGGTCAACCCGTCACTGGTTAGATCTGACCATAAACTAATCACTCTGGATGTCCACACCCCACCACCACCCCCAACTAAGGAAACCATAGTAAAAAAACTTTTCTAAAGCAAACTTTACCTTACTTAAGACAGAGGTGGTAAGTTTCACTGCCCCCACGCTAAAGGATAACGCTGCCCAAGATGCAGAAACCTTTACAAATGTACTCTATGAGAACTTACAAGGATGCATGGATTGTGCCATCCCTAGCAAAACCAAGACTCACTCCTCTAAGAGAAGGAAACCAGTCTGGTGGACCCCTGCCATAAACAGGCTATACAATAGAAGGAGGAAACTAGTTCAGAAAAAAAGCAAATCCCAAGAAGGAAAGACATCACTGATCAGTATCAGTAAGAAACTAAGGTCCCTCATAAAATCATCCAAGGCTAACTTCAAAAGAAAAATAGCCAAGGATTCAAAAGATAACCACAAAGCCTTCTTTAGCTATGTTAAGAATCTAAGTGGCAACTCACAGATATGCACTGAACTAGTGCAAAATAGCACAAAATATAGTGAACCTACTGATATTGCCAACATCCTGGCAGATAGATTCAGTGCAAACTTCATCCCCCTCTCACCCCCAAAAGGGCCACAACAATACCAGAAAAGTGTGGTGTCCCAGAAGTCACAGACGCACAGGTGAAAACAGCCCTTTCAAAAGCCAAAAAACACAGCGTCAGTGGGGCCAGATGGTGTACCAGGCTGCGTCTTGCATGAACTACAGAACAAACTAACCCCCCCACCAAAACACGCTGTTCAACCTCAGCTTCCCCACAGGCTACATGCCCAGAGAATGGCACACAGCAACGGTTATTCCACTCCACAAAGGAGGAGCCACAACTGACCCTGGTAACTATCGCTCCATAAGCCTGACTAGCCTGGTTTGCAAGGCTATGGAGAGCATCATCATGGAACTCATTAACAAAGACATTGGGAACCTCCAAACACTTGACCCGACCCAGTTCAGCTTTGTTAAGGGAAGATCATGCCTACTAAACCTGGCTGACTTCTTCAAGGCAGTCACCAAGGCCATAGACGAGGGAAAGGTTGTTCATACAGCCTACCTTGTCCTCGCCAAGGCTTTTGACACCATTCCCCACTCGGGTATTACAGAAAAACTCACCAGCCTGAACATAAACCCCTAGGTCACAAGATGGGTTGCCAACTGGCTTACAGACAGAACTCACACAGTAAGAATAGCGGGCTCCAGGTCCAACTCTAAACCAGTCACAAGTTGTGTCCCGCAAGGCTCAGTCCTGGGACCCCTACTGTTTGGCATATACTTCTCAGAAGTACAGGTAAACACAGGAGGACTATGGCTAACCAAGTTCACTGATGACTGCAAATTGGGAGCCATAACTGACTCTCCGGCTGACACGGATATCCTCCAAAAGGGCCTTATTGAGAAGGACACCTGGTGTCAAAGTCATGGCCTCAAGCTAAATGCAAAAAATGCATAGTCATCCCATATGGATAAAACAAAACACCCACGGATTACCACATAGGTGGCAGCCACCTTAATACAGAAGAGGTAATGAGAGATCTGGGAACCCAGGTAGATAGTAATTTCTCCTTTGACAATCATATTGCCAAAGTAGTTAGGAAATCCTTCTATGTGGCCCATCTAATTACTAAAGAGTTCGCATCTAGAGGTTATAGTGCCCCTCTACTCGTTACTCATTAGACCCATCATAGAGTACAATGCCCCATTTGGGATGTACCTCACAAGACACTTCCAACAGCTGGAAAGACCAAAAAAGTACCTCACCAAGAGGATTACTGGCCTCAAACATATGTCCTATGCAGCCCGACTGAAAAAACTCCGGCTGTACTCAGTGGCATATCGCTTACTCAGAGTTGATCTCTGCCTGACTTACAAAGCCATGTCCAACTCAGAATTGATGGACATGGTCCACCTAAAGAAATCCAAGTCACTGCGAGCCATGCACTCTAGTGAGCTAAACCTCACCACAACAATAAATAGAACATGCTGGAGGGATAGATTCCTGTCACAGTGACTCCCTATGCTTTGGAACAAAATTCCAAACTACATTAGGCAGAGCCCCTCACTAACACTCTTCAAGAGAAACCTTGACGAGCGGATGGGTAACAGAAAATACACCCCTGGGATCACTTCATTGACTCTGCCTGACACAGGATCAGTTAATTAATCAATGGGGCAGCGAAAAACCGACACACTCTGGCTAGGCTTATAAATGCTCTCAGGCAAATAGCCTAGTACTTACCTATAAACCTATGAACCTATATCAGGACAGAAAGAACAGGATATGAGGACAATCTGGGTCCACATGGGTAGTACAACAGGAATAAAGAAAGAGAGGCCATTCTAGACTTCTTTCTGGCAGATGGATTCTTAGTAGGCACCACATGGTTCAGAAAAAGAGACAGTCACAAGATCACACACAAGAGTGGCCAATATGCAACTCAGGTAGACTTCCTGTTAGTAAGGAAAGGACACTGGGGTAGAATCAGTAATTGCAAGTCATCCCCAATGAAACATTCAGCCCACAGCATAAACCAATGGTTGCCACAATTAACGGTAAACAGTGGTCAGGAAAAGTTCTAAGGTCAACAGAGACCAGGCTGAAGACCTTAAAACTGACTATAGAGGAAGCAAAACAGTTCAAGGAATTACCCAGGGCTCTAGTACCTCAAAAAGAAGACAAAATAGGTGGATTTGAAGAAAAATGGCAGTGTCTCAAAGCAGCATGTGTGGGGACTACAGAACAGACTGAGCCAGATATAAAAATAAGGTACATAATGAAAAGTGGTGGTGAAATTCAGAGGTCCAGTAAGGCATCAAAAGAAAGAACAAGTGCAGGAAAAAGTGGGATATTGAAAAGACAGACCAGGCTAGGAAAGAATATTGGTTGGCTAACAAAGAGCCTTAGAAAGGAGTTGCAATAATAAAGAGCAAGGCATCAGAGGCACTCTACCAACTTCTGTAAAGTAAGTCAGTAGATGGCTCAAAGACACTATATCAGGTTGCAAGGCAAAGACAGAAAGATAAAGAAGATAGTCAGACACCCTTCATAAGGGATGCCAGCAATTACCTGCTGACCAGTCCACAGAACATCAAAGGCATATGGAAGTAGTACTTCCAGCATCATTTGAATGAAAAAAACCCACAGAAGCTAGACTGCCTTATCTACAGCCTTCAATTTGAGAAGAGGAAGAACCCACCATAGAAGAAGTAAGAACAGCACTAAGATAAATTAAGTCAGGGAATGCAGTAGGTTCACATGAGGTCACAGCAGATGTGATAAAGATGTTGGGTGAAATAGGGAAGAAATGGCTCCTGAGGGTACTCATAGCAGTGTGGAGAGAATGGCAAATCCCAGATGAGAGGACAATTAGCATATGAGTGCCAGTGTTCAAGAACAAAGGGGGCATTCACAACTGTGGGCAGTATAGCGGTATCAAACTCCTGCCACATTGCGTGTAAGTTCTGGAGAGGGTGATTGATGAGTGAATGCTCAGAGTAGGAGAAAGTGAGAAAGTGGATGAGTAGTTTGGATTCAGATCTGGATGCAGACCCGATTTTTACAATGAGAGAGATGAGAAGAAGTCAGAGATAAGGAAAGAGCCCAGCTGGGTATTTCTAGACTTGGAGAAACCATATGACAAGTTCAAGAAAGCTGATTTGCGTAGTCCTGCGGTGGATCAATGTCCCAGAATCATTGCTAGAATTAGTGTAAGCTATGTACAAGGAGCCAATGACTCAAGTGCGGACACTGTTTGGTTTCACAGAAGGTTTCCCAGTGGGAGTGGTTGCACATCAAGGTTCAGCTCTGAGCCCGCTGCTGTTCAAAGTAGTGATGGACTACAATAGCAAACACAAGAAACTGAGAACTGAGATAAAAGAGAAAATGGTGGAATGCGTTAATGGCTTCAGGGATCTGGGAGGGGCGGTTGAGGAGAAGGGAAGTCTGAATGAGGAGGTCAAAGCTAGAATCACAGGGGCTGTAGAAAACTGGCACACAGTGTCAAGTGTAGTTTATCTCAGAAGAATGCCAAAGAAGCTAGAAAGTAAGGTGTACAAAACAGTGGTAAGACCAGTACGACTATATGGTCCAGAAACGTGGGCAGCAAAGGTAGAGCAGATGAGGAAACTAGAGGTGATGGAGATGGAGTACCTCAGATGTGTGGCAGGATACACACTGTAGGACAGACAAAGAAATGAGGATATCAGGGCTGTAGCCAAAGTAGGCCCTATTTCAGAAAAGAGAACAGATTATGGTGGTTCAGGCACATGTGCAGAAAAGTAGAAACAGTCTGGTGAAGAACATTTCGGACAGACAGGAAGAAGGCAGGAGGAAATGAGGACATCCAGCAAAGAGGTGGATGGATTGTGTGAGGAAAGTCCTGTGACAACTGGGCATGAGTATCAAAGAAGGCAGGCGTGTGAATACAGAGAGATGGCAACAGTTAACACAGCATCCCGACCACATGTAGAAGATGGGGAAAGGAGGGTGCTGATGATAATGAGTAAGAGGAAGACTGTAAATCCACATCTTCCTAGCTACTCTACCTGAAGCAGTTTTAATAGCATTTAAACATTTTATTTAAAATACCAAACAAGTAAGTGAAGCTGTAGTACAAACAAACAGCCACTCACATACAAAACTGGCATTTTCAGGCTCAAAATATACAACCATTTTATCTCACGATGTTAAAAATGATTGCAGTTCTTGAAACAGCAGCTAAATATTTTTTCATCATTTTTATTTTAACATTATATAAAGTTTTTTTTGTTTGTATAATATAAGAAGAGCTTACTGACTAATAACATAACATGTTCCTTCCATATCTTAAGAGAAAGTGTTTCCTCAGATGTGTACTGGGGTCTACTTCTGCAAACTTTAGTGTTACTGCTGAACTACTCTGTACTGCCACCTGCTGTCCAATATTGTGAATTGCATACCTGTAAACAAAAAAAATGACCTACATTGTTTTTACATACTGCAAGCTTAGATCGAAACACCGCAGTAAACAGGTTGTCTTAAATTACGTTAATAATTAGAATTTCCAACATTTCACTTACTGAGGCCTTTATGAGCTTTCAAGAAATGGCTTCTGTCTGATCAAGCTATAGTTCTAATCTCTGAGTTCTATATCTCCTGTTCTCCTGCATGAGACTGCATTTTGTTCATATTTCTTAGAACTGCATTTGAATGTTTACCCTTTACTTGTGTTACAACACAAAGGTTGGCTAAGTTATGAAACTATCTTATATAACTTTTATTAAATAAACTTAAACATTCACGCATATTCCTGATTTAAAAAAAATGTTTTCATTCTGAAATATATTTATACTTCCTGCATTTCAACATTTTTAAAACAATTAATACTATTCTATACTACTGCCTACTTCATTCATTAAAAAAAAATATGCCAGGGAGTATACAGATTGCTCTCTATTTCCCATGATTTAGAAAATGTTGAAATTTATTTGATTAAGTTTTGAGGGGAAATGCTTTTTATTTAAAACTCTAAAAAAGTGCTTCAACTCTAGAATCCACAGTAACTATTATAGCAGTAACCGACAATGTTGGTGTGCTATATTGAAGATTTACCTATGGTTGGAGCCCCTCTTGTTTTTCCGGAATCTTGGGGCTTTTCTGATGTACTGTGCATGCGTATGGAACTTGTGTTCCCATACTTACATAGTACATCAGTACTGTGCAAAGGAAGCAATGGAGAATGGAAGATCTCCGTTGCTTTTTTTCTATTTATTTAAAAGAAAAAAGAAACCAGGGGACTTTTAACATGTGGGAGAGCTGGGGCAGAGAAAATAAAAGGATAATCAGGGACGTTTCTTTAGTTTTGCAGAACACGTACCTGATTATCCATTTATTTTTTCTCTGCGCTATCTCCCTCATTCGTTTGAGGGCTTTGATTTTGTACATTTATTAAAAAAAAAACAATGATATTACTGGCCAGTCATTGTATAATGTGTTTTAAATGTTTTCTTCACATGAAGTAGTAACCACATTTCAGCATAAATCAAGAGCTGTTTATAAGCTTACTGTGAAACTCATGTGACTATTACAAGCCAGTGTAGTACAGCAATTGACTGGAAACATCTGTGTCACATTTTAAATATGTAAGATGTCTTGCAAACTGTCACAAAGCATACATATTTTTTAAGAGTTAAGCAGAATGCCAGTGCGTTGATTGTTTAGATACTCACTGTTTTACTCTGTCTTAAGGAAATTCAAGTTTTCAGTCCTGGAAAGTGTTAATCTTGATACTGGAGGAAATACTTTCATCAGCTTTTGGGGGATGAGAGCTTGAATGGTAATTACATTTAAATGTCACTGAATGAGGCAGGTATTAATTTCTCATTTAACATCAAGAGTAATAACATAAACTACTTAAGTCTAATTATTTCTAGTAGATTGTGACTCTTTAAACACGCTATTTTGCTCTGTTTGTTATATAACATGCTTTCTGAATTGCTACTTCATTCTGTTAAGGTTGCATCTTAGAGCCTTTCAAGTTTTTATGTCACAGCCTTGTTCTAAACTGATGTTCCGACATCTGTGCTCATCCCATGTTTCAAGTTCATTAGTCAGTTTAAAAATCTATATATTTTTTATGTTTGCCTGAGTTATTTTCCTAATTCCATCCATGCAGCCTAGGAAATAATATTTTAATAAGCTTTTAAGACCAAAAGTGTAAGACTACAACCATCCATGGAAATGATCTTTAGATATTTGAGCAGTCCATTTATTCTTCCTCCTATGTTAATTTCTGACCAATACTCCATTCCATGTGGTCAAGGCTCAGGTGGTATGTCCTACAGAAAAAGCCCTTATTAATCAATTGCTAAGTATAAGACAAAAGCACATTTGAAATTACAAAATTGTATGATTTCAGAAGTGTCATCTTTTGTTGTATTAAACTGAATGTCCCTGCCTACAAATGTACATGATTGTCCACTATGATGACAACCTCTACATATTAAATAGGCTCTTAAATAACATGAAATTTGGTTCTCTGCGTTGGGTTACAAAGTTTCATCCTAATTCTTTGTTCAAGAGATGTTAGACAACTGACCCACCGTTTTTTTGTAATCTTATTATCTGACTATATGCAGGCGGCCATGGTGGTGCAGCGGTTAGCGTTGCCACCTCACAGCAAGACTTTCTCCAGTTCGATTCTCAGCTGGGGTGCCTTCTGTGCAGAGTCTGCATGTCCTCCCTGTGGTTGCATTGGTTTCCACCTGGTGCTCCAGTTTCCTCCCACATCCCAAAGACATGCTGTAGGTGGATTGGACACTCTAAATTGGCCCTAGGTGTGAGTGCGTGCATGTGTGTGTGTGCCTTCTTTGGAAGGTTGGGTGCCAGGCTGGCAACTTGACAGTGTAAAACTCCACTGCCAATCATGAGCGGACAGGTGATCCACTGTGGCAGCCCCTAACCGGGAAAAGCCAGAAGAAGATTATCTAACTATATGCCTCTAAGGTTTTCTAATGACGTTATAACCTCCTGGTATATTTATGGTGTATGTTAAGCTATTATTGCTTTTCTTTTAATTTTTTACATCTAAGCAAATCTCTTCTGTTCATGTTCCTGCATTATTTTTGTTTTTGTAGAAATCCTTTTGTATAGATTGCCCCTTTTGTATATATATATATTTTTTTGCCTCTTGTCTTGCAACTGCTAGAATCTATACTTAAGGAAGACTTCTGGTTACATGACTGGATAATCTCTTTCTAAATCTAAAATAATATTCTTTCCAGTGGGCTTTGCAAAAAAAAATGTCTGTACTGAGAGTACCACTTGGTCATGTCAAGAGTATGCAAACAAATTATAAGCTAAAAATGTTCCCACATTTGAGTGAACCTTAAATCTTACATGGCATCTTTCAAATCTCTTCTGCTGCTCATTTCTTTGCAGTTCACTGAGGAAGCAACTCAGTGAGGAAAAATTCAACACAGTTAAACTCTGCAATCACTGTTTTCCAGAGGAAATCACTGCCATTGTGGTTTCTGAGTGTACACCCACAGTGAGTCTTTCCTTTTGGGAGATTTCCAATTCATCATGTTTTTGCCATGACTGAGTCGGGTGGTATATACAGAGGGCTTGGTCCCCCACATGGGCATAGAGGGTCGACTTTGCATTTAGATATTCTGTGGAGTTAGTTACTTAATCAGTTAAATTCAGCAATTTGTTTCCTTGGGTACTTGTAAATCAAAGATTTATAGTGGAAGCATCATTCAGATGTTTTTTGAAAAAATATAAGTTCTTGTAATATCCTTTACATCTCAGTATAATATTAATTATAAAACATCTCCATAAATCATGTGACCCAGAAAGACAGTGGATGCCTTGTTGTCGATAAACTGCCCCCCCCCCGTACTACCATTAACCCACAAAAGTAAGATACTTATATTTTCAAACCACCTTAAATACATTTATAACCTCAGTTAAGAACTGCATTTTCATTCTATTCTTTCAGTTATTCCATAAATTCTTAACTTGTTCTCTTTCCCCTGTTTTCTGCATCTTCTAATTTATCCATTAACCATGTAATCTATTTTAGAAACAAGTCACTATTACCTCCTGTTTTAATTAGTCAGGTAGAGTTTTTAACATTTTTTTATGTGGCCTCTTATTTGCTGTGTCATTGTTTTTGGGAAATCAGTTGTTTATTGTAGTTTTCTTTTATAAAATTTATGTTGGTATGAAACTGATTCATTTTCATGAATAATGCCTACAAGGAGGCATCACCAAATGATTGGTGCCAGAACTGTGGCCTAAAACGAAATGTGAAAAAATGCAATATCATACCCTTTGGGAAGTCAAATTTCCCTGCAAATTACAGCATCAATAGCATACACCTAACAGTAGACTCAGAGATGAGAGATCTAGGTACACAAATAGATAGTGGTGAGGAAGTTCTTCTATGTGGCACAACTTATAAGTAAAGGTATAACATCCAGATCCAAGGAACTTGTAGTCCTGCTGTACCCATGTCTCATTAGGCCAATAATCGATTACAGTGTGCCATTTGGTATGTACTTGACTAGGCTCTTACATCAGCTAGAGTGACCTCAGAGGCTGCTCACAAGGAAAATACAGGATGTAAACAACATGTCCTATGCAGATAGACTAAAATCTGTATCCCTTTACTCTGTCTCCTACTGACTATTAAGAGAAGACCTATGCTTTACTTGCAAGGCACTCGTAAATCCAACCCTGATGGAGCTGCTACACATTCACAAGATACAGGGATCTTAACTTTGTCCATGACTCAAACAAAATATGCTGGAGGAAAAGATATGTGACTGAGAGGTTGCCCCTTCCTTGGAACAGGCTTCCTATTCACATTAAGTAGAGCCCTTCCCTGGCTCTCTTCACATGCAGTTTGGATCAATGGATGGGGAACTGCAAATTCACACTTGTGGTAGTGCCTACATCCTTTATGGACAGGGGCAATCTGTAAGATACTCAAGATATAAGCATGAATCCATGCCATCACCTTGCCCCTGGGGCCATTTATTGGGTAAAATTGTGTTATATTGGCTAATCTTGTAAGGCATTAGCCTAGTAATCTGCTATGAACCTATGAACTTTGTTGAAGATTCTCTTTTAAGAAACAGTTAATGCTACGAAGCTTTGAAAATACTCATTTGTACACTCTCTCAAATGTTCGAGTTACAGGAAAGATAATGAATTGTGATACAGTCTACAAATCCTCCATTTTGTTAAGATTTCAATATAGCAGATTACTTGGAATGATTTAATGTCTTGCTTGCTCAATTAGTATCTGACGTTCTTAAATAGATTAAAGATAATTGTAGAATATCAAAAGAAATCTGATGTTCATCGATATCATGATACCGTTCCGTGTACTATTTATGCTTTGTTACTTAATTCTATTTCATTATCTTGTATATACATGTGTAAATTATATTTATCTGTCTATCTATAAACTAAGCCTTGTAGATAGATCATCACAGCCATCTCTGCCATGTCATAATAGCAAATAAATCCAAAAGGTGTGTTCAACCACCAGGCATGAACATGGAGGAGCTTCCACTAGACAGCAGGGCTTACTTTAAATGTGTCATGATGGCATTGTCAGCAAAACAGGGACCAAGGAGTAGGGGGATACAACACCAACATTACTACACAGACTGTAGGTGGTGTAATGCATTGAATACCAGGAAATACTTTAAGTACTTTGGCTGCATTGATATTACTACAGGGATTAGGGGTGTGGTAGAGCATACAATAGACATGGTGGATTACTTTAAGTGCCATGTTGGCACCAGTGTTACTATGGGGATCAGGATTTTAGGGGAACCACTAGACAGCAGGGAGGTAGTGCCATAATAATAGAGACATCATAAGGGGGGTTTGAAGGTGGGGGGATGCACTAAGCACCAAGGATGATCCTCTAAACTGCTATACCAACATTGACATCTTAATAGGGATCGGGTGGGACGTGGGATACACTAGACCACCAGGGCTTTATACATACATGCATGCATGCCATAATGCCACAAAAGTATTACTTCGACTACTTAGTCAGAGTTACCATGGGAGGGTAGAAGGGGTACGGACAGGCACAGGAAGTTTGGTGTGTGTGTGTGTGTGTGTGTGTGTGTGTGTGTGTGTGTGTGTGTGTGTGTGTGTGTGTGTGTGTGTGTGTGTGTGTGTGTGTGTGTGTGTGTGTGTGTGTGTGTGTGTGTGTGTGTGTGTGTGTGTGTGTGTGTGTGTGTGTGTGTGTGTGTGTGTGTGTGTGTGTGTGTGTGCAACTGCCTACATGAACAGACAGCTACTACAGCAATGTGCAGATTAGTTATGATCTGCATGTCATGGTAGAAACTGGGATACAAGAAACATGCAAATTAACTGATAATGAGGTCTTAACTCATCATGTCTAGCACGTTTATAAACCACAGATGGGCATGCCACTCTGGAAGGGTCTTTCTAGAATAAGCCTTATAGTTCATGCTAGGAGCTTTAATAAGTTCCCTGGAGAAAGTACAATGACCAACTTGTGAGAAAGGAGTGCAGAACACAATCCACATATGGAATGCATAGTATCTGTTTATCTGTGTTTGAGCAGTACTGTGTTTAAAATCTAGTATTTGTTGAAGTATAATGAGTTTATCAGAGCTGCCCAGAGCTAATCAACTTGCAACTGATGCGCTATGTTATCTGAAGAAGCCACTGCTTTCTACTGCAAAATAAGTACCGTTGCTGCTTGAGCTGCACTTCTTGTACTGTTTTTTACTGTGTACTGTTATTTTTTAACTATATTTTTGATGTTAGCTGCACTTTTTAGCCTAGCATAGACTTGGTTCAAATTTTCTGGACCCAGTCTGTCTTTGCAGTTTCTGAGCCCTAATCCAGTTTTCCTCCACAAAAGACCGAACACCATGTATCCTTGTGAGAGAAAAGTGTAGCTATTGTCCCAACTGAGTGGTTATTGTTGGCCCAGGGCCCAGTCATGTGTGCTGTCATTAGTTAGAGTGTTTTAAATCCATTTAATTTTGTTTTTTATTGCCCGCATTTGCATGGTGCACATCATCACCCACTACCATGCAGTGGCAGTTAACTTTGGTGGTTATAGACACAAAGTCCAACACAGATACTTTTCCTTTAGTCACCTGCTTGTGTACCATCTGACATTTTTCCATGTTGTGCTTCACTGCCTGGACAGACACTTAGCTGACCCTTTGAAGTACCGATACTAACTAGTCTCCCCTCTAATGATTGCTAACAGTGTGGGCAAGCGTGATTCTATGCGTATTATAGCGCAAGCTGCTCTAATGTAGAATATGTATTTGATGAGTTACTTATGCTTATTTGTTCCAGCTCATGAGCATTGATTGATTTTAAAGTTATGAAGAATGTTTATATCTTGTGTGACTATGATATTAGTAATTCATGATGAGTATTTGTGCTAGATGCTAGCTTTTTAATGTAAAGGTCTGTTATTGCTTCCATGTCATATTATGCATTATAACAATGGGTAAGTTTAATAATGATGTGCGAAATAATATCACTCAGATTTTTTTTATAAATTACTATAAAGATTATTTAATATTTAATGTATATGTTAAATCATGAAGCGTACATATATAAAAAGTATGCGCTATAAATTAAACAGAATTTATTGTGACAGGTAATGATATCTTGCAACGGATACTATGTTACAAGATGTATTTAGTGATGTTGCTTTAAATGGGCTAATTATTCTGTTTGAGTCATCAAATGAAGTTTATAAATTGTGTGAAGCATGAGTTTAAATGTTAACGGTCTGACGAAGCTACGGTGAAAGCGCTTACCAGTTATTTCAGTAATAAACAAGACTTTATTTTATTTTATATCGGTGTCAACTTCTCATTTATCGCACATTTCATGCTGGATTTTTACGTGTGCCTTGGTTACCTCTCAGCTTTATTATTTGGATTTTTCGTTATACCTTTCACTGGAAGCAGAGAGGTATTTATACCGCTGGGAATATTTTTATTCGTGGTTGGATTTATATTAGATATTAAGGTTTTGTGAGCTCACAGAATTCACCAACTGCACCAACCACATGCACAGCAGCTAAACTGATATATGTGGAGGTACTCACCAGAAGCCAAAGTAAAGATCAGAGACCTCCCAAACATAAACACACTTCACATAATTCACTACCAGTTGGATACAGTACACATAAAAGCACAAGCTCCAGTGTCACAGCTAACAAGCCCCTAAGGCAAAACACAAAATCTAATGTTTTGATCATAGGTAACGCCATTGTGAGACACACAGATTTTCCACTTACTAGGCTGGGCAAGGAAAAAGTGACAGTCAGCTGTCTGTCAGGTGCCAGGATCTGACACACACACACACACACACACACACACACACACACACACACACACACACACACACACACACACACACACACACACACACACACACACACACACACACACACACCAGGTACTGTTATGACTTTGTCATAGTCCATGTTGGTGTGAATGAACTGAGCTGTACCTCTCTGGACTATATGAAGAGAGACATGACTGAGTTTTCTGAATATGTGTCCCAGGGTAGTATGTCCCTAGCCTCAAGTAGCATTCTACCTTCACCTAGGATGATGCTACAATACAGACAAAAATGATTGACTTTTCAACAATTGGCTTAGTTTCTAGTGTCATTCCAAGAGGATCCAGTACTGTCAACGTGGGATAATATGGTTGATAGCCATGGTGCTTTCCCAAAGATGGTCTTCACCTGTTACCTCTTGACTTTTGGTTACTCGCTAAGGCACTTGTCTCCCCCATAGTGCGTTTTTTAGGCAATGTCACAAGAACAAAATTCCTGACATACTATATACCCTCAAAAAACAACCTTTAGGTTATGCTGCTAAATGCTAGGACTCTAAATCTGAAACTGCACTAACTGGAAGCATTCCTCACTTTGGAAAATGTGGGCATCTCTGCAGTGACAGAGACCTGGTTAAATACTGCAGAGAGCACTCCAGCTGTGCCAAGTAATAATGACTTCCACATGCTCAGCCCAAAAATTGAATGTATGAGAACTAAAGGAAGAGGAGTAATAATTTTCAACAAAGATAAATGCACCTCTAGAGTGTTTAAAAAGAAAAATTCCCTAGAGTTGTTCCAAGTACAAATAACTGTAGGAAAGACCCCCCCTATCATCAGCTACAGGTCCCCTTCCATGAAACATGATATCTACACCATCTACGTGGATCTACTTGAGTTACTCAAAAATACAACCAAACACCCCGGTTATGGGTGACTTTAACTTCCTGTCCATAGATTGGGTAAATTATACATGTACAAACATGCTCACCCAGAGGTTCTTAGACTTTATTAACTCCAATATCCTGGAATAGATAGTTGCACCCCACAAGGGGTCCAAACATTCTTGATCTAGTACTCACCAACATAACTCTCAACCTCTTAGAGCAAGAAATTTGGACAAAGCCATAAAGAAAAGTGGGAAAAAGGTCCAAAAAAATAGGGACAATTTTTCAATATTGTTCTAACAAACTTAGAAAATTAATAGAATGACAGGTTTTGCATTAGCATGAATTTTCCAAAGGGTATGAAGTCTGAAATTCAAATGTCTATCATTATTTTCTAACTTTAATTTGACACAAATTTGCCAGAAAAAACACATTTATGAAAAATGGACCAAAAATCTGAGGCATAAATCTGGCCATTCTTCAAATATCTGTATAGTTGAGAGGTATGCTCACCAACATGGGTGATCAATGTACTACCATAAGTGTGTGGCCCTCCCTGGTGAAGTCTAATCATAAATCAGTCTCATTCATTACCCCAGGAGAAATTAGGCTAAAAACATCTCCAAAGCCAACTACAGATTACTGTCTAAGAACATAAAGGAACAGTCTCAGAATTGGAAGCACAACCTTCTCAGTTTGAACAAGAAAATAAGACATCTTGTAAAGTCCTCTTATGCTAACTATGAATTTAAATTAGCATCCTTTGCTAAGGGAAACCATATGGCATTCTTTAGCTACATCCAAAATCTTAAACGAAAAGTTCAGATTTGCAATAAACTTGTGGTAAATGGCACCACATATACTAAACCTGTAAAAATAGCCAACCTACTAGTGGACAGGTTCGGTGAAAACTTCTCCACCCATCCCTACCACATATAGCATAGAACATTTC
Source organism: Protopterus annectens (assembly GCF_019279795.1). NCBI lineage: Eukaryota > Metazoa > Chordata > Ceratodontiformes > Protopteridae > Protopterus > Protopterus annectens. Next base: position 1,232,338,204 of record NC_056737.1, read on the forward strand.
TACCACTCACTCCCCACCTAACATTTCTAAAGAGCAGGTCTTAACTGCTGTCTCCAAAGCCAAAAACACAGCCTCTATAGGACATGATAACATCCCAGGCTGCATTCTATATGGTTTAAAACAGGAGTTAGCAACACCTTTAAATACTCTCTTTAACCACAGTCAAAGCACTGTTTTTTTTCCCCTGCAGAATGGAAAACAGCTACCGTCATCTCCTTGCACAAGGGGGGGGGGCATCCACTTACCCTGGGAACTATAGACCCATAAGCCTAACCAGCCCTAACTGCAAGGCAATGGAGATGAATCCTCATGGACCTTGTTAACAAAGATATCGGAATCCTTCAAACACTTGACCTGACCCAGTTTGGTTTTGTCAAGGGCAGATCATGCCTGTTGAATCTGGTGGACTTCTTCAAGAATGTCACCAGAGCCCTGGATGAGGAAAATCTGTGCATGCAGCCTACCAAGACCTATCCAAGGCCTTTGGTGCAATGCCCCACTCAGGAATCATTGAAAAACGCACCAAGCTGGGGATAAATCCATATATTGTCAGGTGGGTTGCAAACTGGCTCACTGACAGAACACACAGTCATAATAGGGGATTCCAACTCCAACAGCAGACTAGTTACCAGTGCTGCTCCACAGAGATCTGTGTTGGGACCCCTATTGTTTGGAATATACTTCTTGGAAATACAGGCAAAAACTAAAGGTCTGTGGCTGACAAAGTTTGCTGATGACTGCAAACTGGGTGCAATCATTGAGTCTCTAAATGATGTCAAAATTCTACAAGAATGGCTTATCAAACCAATGATTGGTGCCAAAGTCATGGTCTTAAATGCAAAAAAATGCATTATCATCCTCTTTGGCAAGGGTAATGTCCCTGTGGATTACCATATTAATAACAACACTCTAAGCTCTAAATCAGTGCGAGAGATTTGGGCACACAGGTTGGCAGCAACCTTATTGATCAGCATGTCTCCACAGTGCTTAGGAAAGCCTTTTACTTTGTTCACCTCATGAGTAAGGGTATAGCTTCTAAAACAAAAGAGGTTGTAATCCCACTATACTCTTCCCTCATCAGGTCAATAACAGAGTATAAGGTTGTGTTTGGTATGTACCTCACTAAGCACCTGCATCAACTTGAGAGACCTCAAAGGTTTCTCAGAAAGAAAATTCAGGGTCTTCAGTGCAAGTCATCTGCAAACAGATCAAAATCACTGTCACTATACTCTGTATTGTATAGACTACTCAGAGGTGACCTGTGCCTTGCATAAAGAGCAAACTCTGATCCTGCCTTAATAGCTATGCTGCACAATTGTAAGTCAAATGATACACAATTCACTTGCTCTAGAGACCTTAACCTAGCCTCTGACATTACAGATAGTCTCACAGAGTTTGCCTCTTCAGTTCTAGTTAAACAGAGCCCCTTGTTTAGCCTATTTAAAAGTAACTTGGATGATTGGATGAGAAACCACAAATTCACTCCAGGGGATTCACCTGTGTCTCTCTTGGGTAGGGGCAGTCTGTGCTGATTTAGATCAGTTTGTAATTATTATCCATATCTCTAGTGCCTATAGGGAACAAGGATTGAACTTGCTAGGCTTGTAAGGGGCCCAGGGCCAGTAGATTGGTAACCTATTATGATCCTATGAAGATCTGCAGCTTTCTATGTTGACCTTAGTTTGTGAACATTTCATTGCTTGTCCAAATTATAATTGTAATTTATGTTCTGACTCAAATGGCTGCAGTTTCAACATCTTGAGAGAAATGTTAGTTTTAGGTGAACAGATTCTCTAAATAAGGAGTTTTAATAACTGTTTTATGTTCAGACATAAAAGTGAACTGGTTTCAGATGTCAGATTACATTCTCTCATCTGACTTAAACATCAAGGCGATATCAAGCAGACTGAGCAACTTTCCTAAAAATGGGCAGATCTTATACTGATGGACTTATCTAAGTCAGCTGAGAATATTTTGCCATGCACAAATTGGCTTGGTTATTTATCCTAGCAACTCATGCTTGATATCACAGGCAAAAAAAAAGTCAGAAATAACCAAGCAACTTTCTACATGGCAAAATTATACTCTGCTTTATTTGGGGAATAAATGTATAATTATTATTACAATGTGTCCTTTTACCTGTTTCTTTGGATCCATAGGATATGCCTGAAAATGGTTCAGATGGCTAAGTGATCTTCCATAGTCCAGAAAGAAAAAAAATCTATTTCTGTGAAAATGGACCGTAGCCATCTTGTAATATGTGCAAATAAATGCATTCCTTGTTGCATAAAATGACAAACCAACTGATAAGCAAAACAGAATTACATTGTTAAATTTGGTAAGTGTTAAAACCGAAACCAAAAACAGGTGGCTCTCCTATAATCCAATAATTGTTTTCACAGTTTAGTTGTGTATGCATCCCAACTTCCTAACATGTCTAGGGGAGACTGCGCCTGTGACAGTGTTATAAATTCAGGGAAGTAAAGTCCATTGAAACTGAACAAAAATAAATACATAATTAACTAAATAAATAAGTAAATAACTAAGTAAATAAATATGGAATTAAGTCCATGATTTTGCACAAAGCACAATTTCCTCCCAATGTATGCAATTTACCTCTCAATGTATGCAATTTACCTCTATATCTTGAGGACATTTGATTTTTCACATCACATTCACTGAATCTTTCAACAAGTACACTTTTCTCTTACTGATGTCTATACGTATAGCATTCTATGCAGAAATAGACTACCAGGTTATTTCTTGTCATTGTTATGTCACAAGAATTGTCGTCTTTAGTAAAAGTAAGTGGGACTTGATAACTGATTTTCATTCAATTGTACTTCAGAATGTCAGATAAGCAGGACATGTAGGCAATAGTTCTTAATGTTAATTAATTTCCCAAGATGCACCTTTAGTTGATAAATGACTAGTTACTTGCATAACGGAGTCACATTTTAATCTCCTGATCTCATTGGCTTGTTGCATGCAGTAGCTTACCAGTATTAACCATGATTTTTAATAGTAAGTTATAATCAAATGCCCACTGTCCTCTGCATCAGACTGCAGCATCACTTTGAGACACCCCTGACATTACATGTTTTAAGGATCATTTTTGGAGGACTGGACGTAAAAGATGAGAAATGGAAGAAGTACTATTTTTATGAGTTTAATTATCTGTGATATTTTTTTTATGTTGACAAAAGACTACTATTTTTCTGAGCTGCTATTAATTACATTCAGAGTTACTTGATGCTAATGAAGATGTCCCAGCCCAGGGAGAGAGAAGTAGTAAGGTGAGCAATAAATTAAAAAGGAGTAATGAGAACTGACACAGAGCAACTGATCATCAGCAAATTCTTACTGTCCCTTCTTTTTATAAAACAAAATATATGGGGTGCAGCCCTGTCTGACTGTCTGGCAAATGATCCACATGGGCATTTAAAACATCTCCATTCTTAAGGTACATGATCCATACTTACAAGGCCCACAATTTATTGAACATTTATTTACCAGGAAAGTCCAACTTGGAACAAGCCAATTTTTAGCAGACACCCAGGGAGAAGCACTGCGGACACTTCTTCCTAACATGGGAGGAAATTGGTGCACCTGGAAGAAACCCACAGAAACACAGGGGGGGCATGCAGACTCCATAAAGAAGGAACCCTGGCTGAGAATCAAACCAGAGAACCTCTTGCTGTGAGGCAACATTGCAAACCGCTGCACCACTGTGCCATCCAGTGAATTTCAAAATGTAAGCTGCATTTCTGCAAACTTGACAGTGAATTTTGAAAATCATTGTATTGCCACTAAAGCTTGTAAGGGAGCAACTTGTGACATGGGGATCTTTACGCCACCATCCCTGGCCACTCACATTTTCTACCAACAAGATTTCTGTATTTCACAGTATGAGGATATTGTATGGTAAACCAGCTGTAGACTCAGTATGTGTTTGTACATACAAGTCTTAATGTTCCAAGGATCACAGTTTCTGTCAATGGAATTTTAGAAGCCTATTTAAAACACAATAATTTGGAGGGGTCCTACTTTCAGTCACCCACTTGTATCTCAAAATGAATGATAGCAATGAATCATTATCCTGACAGAACATCTAAACACAAAGCTTTTTTTGTTACACATTTTGACTCAAACTTTTTATGTCTTCACCTCATAAAAAATATACAGCTATAGATAAAGATAGATAGGGATATAGATATATATCTATATATATATAGATTGATAGACAGATATAGATATAGATGTAAGTAAAACTGCAGTATTAGCTAGGGCATATTTTGACAGATATGCAGACATGTCAGAATATGCCTGAGTTTATGTATATTTCTGCACTACATTTTTTCTGTTTTTATTGATTATTGAAGATAGTCATATACGATAAAATAAATATCATAACTTGCTTTTCTTAAGATCATATAAACATGAGATATTTTAATAAGTTCATAGGTGAATATTAGACAAACTTCCCTGAAAGGTCATTTTAAGCATAATTCTTACAATCCCATGTGGCAACAGCCAAAAGGACAATGGCACTAGTTATATATAAAAAACTCTTTATTAGAGAAAAAAGTTGAGCGCTTTCCCTCTTGACCATTGGAACTTCATCAGAACAAATAATAATTTGTTCATTTTAAACTAGCCAATAACCTGACGTCAGAACCAAACCCTGCACCTTATGCTTATAGGATGAAGACCTTAATGCTATTGCAAACCCACTCCAGTTGTTAAATACTATGTGAGATATAGAGTGTATGCTAAAGCAAATGTGCACAATGTAATGTGGTTATCAGTCATAAGAACGGCAGGAATGTTTAGAGGCCTAGTGAATCATTGTGGAAATGTGTTACTTGTCATTTAATGGTGTTCTGTTATATTCACTGTGCACAGAGGCATTTAAAATATGTGTGCTTTTTTTCTAAGCTAGATAGCAATCCTCAGATCTGTTTAAAATTAAACATGTCAGTACATGGTCAGGTTGACTAGCGCATTATCTAAATGACGTCTTTGGTTGAATGAGCACTCATTCTTTTTAATGCCTGTCAGTATGATGACTTTGTTATGGTATAGGTAATTAGAGTTTTCCCTTTTTTTAATGTTTAGAAACCTTTATAAAGAATGAGGAAATCATTGCTTATCAAAACATTTGCACATCTCTGTTTTTCTCACTTGCCTGAATAATGTATGATTCAAGCATTTGTAGCAAGACAAAAATATACTGAATAGCAAAGAATTAGCAGAAATCTTTTAAGGATGGGGAGCTTTAAGCAAACACATCATATAAATGTCTTAATAAAAATAGTAGTTACTACTGGCAGGTATGCATAATTGTGCCAACAGCTGTAGACTGAAGTTGTTCTGTTCCAGGAGGGGGAAGGATACAACTGCATGGCAATAGCAGGATTCCTGCACTTTCCCTGAGCACTCAGCATACACACAGATATGGGTAACCTGGCAGTCTTAGGGGAATAAAGACTTAATATCATTCTCTCCCTAGACAGGTAGGATCAAACTGTAAGGCCATTAAGGATTTGCCAAGGATGAGGGAAGTGAATGCATCTGTGCAGTGCATCCTAACCTGATGTTCATTATGTTCTGGTTTGTATTCATTTATCCTTATGTATGTGTTTGTTACAATTAGTTACTTGAATCAGAAAATGCAGTAAAGGAATTTGATGTTTTATATCTATCTAAATATCTATATATGAGAGAGATCAATATTTTCTTTTTAATTCAACTTGAGTATCTTGGAAATTAAACCGCCAGTATTATTTCTTCTCATTTATTTGATCAGATCATAGAACTCCAAATTAATTTTACAGATGTAAAACAGATCAACACAACCCTGAAACATGATACATCAAACATGTATACAGTATTATCAATGCACATTTCTTCTTTTCATCTGTACTGACCTAGCCCCCTGCTATCACAAACATAAGACGCTGTACCCCTGCCCTTATACACTTACTTATTCGATCACCAGTCCTAATTATGAAAGTGATGCACTCATTTTAGAAGTGTTACCATCATTAGCTCATAGCTATGGATTTAAAAGATTAAATAGTTAGGAACCAGTATATGCTGAAAACAGCAATTATAAGGGATACTGATATCTGAAAAAATGTTTAGTGAAAGGTACGGTCGCTTCTGTTTTCACTAAAACTAACTAGCATCATAGATGTGCTGTATGCTATTTGGTATAGTTAGATGCAAACAGAGACTCTGCAAATGAATTTATATGAGAAAATCAATGTATGTGTTACTAACATCGTAGTACACTTTGAACATTTTTGCGGATGATGTGCCACAGAAATGTTGAGATTCCTTTAGGTCTGTACCTGTTTCCATATGAGACCTGAGGTGGTACTTTTCCCAACTAGATCCACATGTAAATTTCAGATTCCTCTGATATCTACTGTTAATATTACCTTTTACCACCAATGACTGAATAGTTTGCACTGTTTAATTCACAATCAGCATTCTTAAAACAGAATGCACTACAAAAGACATCCAGAACAACATGCTGAATTCAGGGTTTGTTCATGGGGCAAAGCATGAGAAATAAAATGCTTAGGTCAGGAGTGAGTGAGTCCCATAACATGATACATTCCTTGTTCTGTTATAGTTTATTTTTTTCAAAATAACTACATGGCATAATGCTTTCTTGTTTTAGTTTGGGTAATTAGAAATTAAGTTTTGTTTCATGGCGGGGAATAATAGGGTTACAGATGACACTTCCGGAATCAAGTCAGATATTTTCCTGATTATCTCAAAGCAATGTGCTATAATCATGTAGTTAATATTCTGCTGTGTTAAGTCAGCTGTGTCAGCATTAAATATTCAACTGGTGGTCTCCTGCCAATGTTTATACACAATATGACTCTGCAGGCTGATGCCTGCTGTCTTACTCATTGCCATTATTTTAAATATAAAATTCTGTGATCAAATCAACACTAGTCACTACAGCTACTGGCATATAACTAGATACTGACTGCTCCAGCTCCAGTTAGTGCATAGTGTAAAGGCTATGACTGGTTAATGAGCTACTTCCTATGGTACAGGGTTCGAGCCTCTCATAAGTATGCTTGCATGAGGAGTGAGAACTACAGTATGTTGTGATTCATGCTTCATGAGGTTTCTAGATAGTTTTTACACATGTAGTCTCTGCATACAGTCCAGGAAACCATTGCGGAACCTGGCAGAATAGTCCCAGAGTAATGTCTGGTTAACTCACTTGCTCAAAGTGACACAGTAGTCAAATGAAGGCCGAGAAAATCAAACCGTGCACCGCAGGAATCACTTATCTGTAAGCTAACAGTCTGAATTAGGAATTAGTTATACTTCTAGTATACAGACTGCTGTAATCACAATTAGAAAATGCAAAAAAAAGTTTAATAGGTTAAGTACATCCCTAGAAAGAGCACAATCTTAACAACAGTTAGCTTGTTAAGGATGCCTAAACACTGTTATCATCAGGACTTGGACTTATGGAAGACAGAACTGGTTGGTAAAGAACAGTAGCTCATGTTAGACTTTTTAAAAGGTCTTAGAACTTTACTCTTCACACTTATAAGCAACAGTGTGGCAGAAAAGAAGTGTCCAATAGTTGTTAAAGCCATTAGTTCTGCAGAGGTGCATTTCCATTTCTGCATACTGTGTGCTTTCAAGGGTTTCATAGACATTGAAAGCTGGTAAAGCATTTCATTCTCCTATACATTTTTTTCTGTAGGTTGTATTACATGGTGCAGGTAAAGCTCTATGCCTTATAAAGAATTATGATTGGGTCTCCAGTTATGGCCATCCTTATGCGTACGTAACATGGATGCCAAGAATCATCTCATGATCATCATTCTTGTCACGATTTTCTTGGCATCCATGTCTCAAACATGTAATATGCTGGCTTTCATTATATTGCATTCATTCAAACTACAAAAGTACACATTTTCAGAATAACAAGTAAATAAAATTTAGAGCAAGCAGTAATGTAGTTTGCTTTTAAGATTTTCTTCCTTGCACTGATTAGTTTAGATTTGTTATCATAAATTATCATACTTTTCTGCCATTTTTGACTTTTCCTAATAACTTTGCTGTGTCTTTCACAAAATTTAGGAATTCTCTACCCCGAAATTTATGAACTAGCTATGTAATGAAATAGTGCTAGTCATTATTACCGCAGCCATAATATACTGCTTTGTTTACATTATTTACAACTATAGCATCACTGTTAGCACCACCTTTTGCAGTTTCAGTAGAAGTTACTTTTTAAAAAAAATGCATAATAACAATAACTCAGGGATTGCTGCATGTGCTTTTAGCATGGTGTCCAGGAGACCTTTGATAAGCCTCACCAATTTATCCTGGGCATACGTTATGGTGTGGTTTATGCATGCCCAGCTTACGCATGGGCAAGTGTTAAATTGTTATGGAGAGGTATTGTCCAGGTTGATAATGGGCATGTTCTGTAGTGCAGTTCACTGATGTCCAGGTTAATAATAGGCATGTGGTTTGGAGTCGTTGCTCATCCCCAGTGTCATACTGGGTATGTATTATGGTACAAATCACTAATGACCTGCTTGAAAATGGGAAAGTGTTATGGTGTGGTTTTCTCATGCACCACTTAATACTGGACATGTGTTATGGTGTGGTTCTCTCATGTACAGCTTGATACTGGACATGTGTTATGGTGTGGTTCTCTCATGCACAGCTTAATACTGGACATCTGTTATGGTGTGGTTCTCTCATGCACATCTTGATACTAGACATGTGTTATGGTGTGGTTCTCTCATGCACGGCTTGATACTGGACATGTGTTATGGTGTGGTTCTCTCATGCACAACTTGATACTGGACATGTGTTATGGTGTGGCTGTCTCATGCACAGCTTGATACTGGACATGTGTTATGGTGTGGTTCTATCATGCACAACTTGATACTGGACATGTGTTATGGTGTGATTCTCTCATGCACAGCTTGATACTGGACATGTGTTATGGTGTGGTTCTCTCATGCACAGCTTGATACTGGACATGTGTTATGGTGTGGTTCTCTCATGCACAGCTTGATACTGGACTTCTGTTATGGTGTGATTCTCTCATGCACAGCTTGATACTGGACATGTGTTATGGTGTGGTTCTCTCGTGCACATCTTGATACTAGGCATCTGTTATGGTGTGGTTCTCTCATGCACGGCTTGATACTGGACATGTGTTATGGTGTGGTTCTCTCATGCACATCTTGATATTGAATGTTTGTTATATTATATTTGCTCATGCCATCCTTGATAGTGGGCACGTGTTATGGTACAGGTCACTGATTCTCAGCTTGATACTGGACATAGGCTCTTAGATAAGTATTAAGTTAGCTGCCCTGCCATTTTAAGCCTAGCCAGTTACCCTTTTTGAGCTTGAATTAACCTATCCTGTTTGTTAGATTTGCTTTACTTGTCACATTAGTGATAATTCTAATTTACCCCCTAGTGAGAATAAGTGAGGCCATATTATAGATAATTTGAGGGGACCTATATGGGGAATAAAGCATTTAGAATTTCACTCTATTACATAGTACAGGGAACAATCCTGGGATAATATTTATATTACTTATCTGTAAAACAAGCTGTGATTGAAAATGGACAGGTTTGAGGTTTGGTCTTCATGGATGGAGAGTCTGTTCCAGAGCAGTGGTATTCTCTGTGAGATATATCAGTCATTGCTAACTGCTCTTTTGATGTTGCAGAAGAGGTTTAGATCCCTGGACAAAGTAGAGCCATCAGTATAGGGTTGGAGGATGCCTCATATTCGAGATACTGGCCACATCTTAGCTGTCTGTAGGATTCCAAGAATAGTGACAGGGCTTTGAAGCAGTCCATGTAAGACACAATGTTAGGTCTCATATCTTTTTATTGAGGTGTCTCTTTGGACATTCCAATTGTTCCATGTGTCTGGACAGATATATGCCAAAGGAGTCAGTATGCTGAATGACTCACACAGTAAGGGATTGATAAATGGGGACAGTGACATCTCTAAATCTAGTTGCAATCCCTTTGTTTATAAGCTGTGCAGTATAGAAGAATATTGTTACAATAGTGGGAACATGTTGGTCAATAGATAGGTCAATGTATGCACAAACTCTGAAATCCTGAATAACTGGATCAACTCTCAGGGGTATATTGCCAGTGCAGTGTTTCCAAGGGCACACAGCTTCTCAGAGAATGCAATAATGCATTTTTTGGCATTTTGTTTCAGTCCATGATTTTGGCACCAAATATTTTTTGGTACAAACATTGTTTCATGATGGCTATGCCATATGGAGATTCAATATCTATTCCTAACTTGCAGTCATTTGCAGACTTAATCAGCCACACCCCTTTGTTAATGACTTTTACTTAAGAGAAGTAGATGGCAAACAGGACAGGTTCCATCACCAAACATTGAGGGATTCCACTGGGGAATGGTCTATCTGAAGAGGCAGCTTCCCCTATTTTAACCTCCTGCATCATATTTATGAACCAGCTGGCAATCCAGCCGGTGATGTAGGGGTTTATTTCTAGCTTATTTAGCTTTTATACTCTGACTGAATAGATAGTTGTGTTAAAAGCCTGGCCCAGGGCAAGGTATGAGGTGTGTTCTGTTTTACCTTCATCCACTGATATTTTCAGAGAAGTCCACCAGGTTAAATAAACTTGACCTGCACTTAATAAACCCAGACTGAGACAGGCAAATTGCTTGCAGGCTCCTGTGTGCTTATTGATTAGTTCCTTGACAAGCCACTCCATAGTTTTATCTATGAGGTATGTGTTAAGGCACGGTTCAGTAGTGACCAGTTTGAAAGAGGGCACATGTTGCATAGTTCATTCATGCTCAGCTGAATATGGAACATGTGTTATGTTGAAGTTCACTGATGCCTGCTTTGATTCTGGCATGTGTTATGGTGTGGTTGTCTCATGTGTTATGGTGTGGTTCACTTATGACTTGCGTGATACTGATACTGTTATGGTAAGATTCACTCATGCCCACTGTGATACATTTCACTCATACCCACTGTGATATTTAACATTTGCCTGAGTGCAAATCACTCATGCCCAGCTAGATACTGGACACATATTATAATATGACTATGTTTAATTATATTATATAATTAATTATAATTATAATATACTTGGTGATGCCCTTGTCAACCCTCCACTTGAACTAGTCTCCTCTCGTCTCATCATATCTGCTTTGCATATCAACTCTTTTTCCTCCTTTAACTTGCTGTAACAAACCGTATTCATACTGTACTCAGGTAGGTACTAGGCTATTGGCCCTAGGGCCTATACAAGCCTAGCCAAAAAGGATCCCTGGCTTTCGCCACCCAAGAAAATTATTTTCATGTGCCCCTGTCGAGCAAAACCACAGAAGTGATCCCCGGGGTGAATTTCCTATTACCCATCCAGTCATCAAGATTTTTCTTGAATAGTGTTAATGAGGAGCTCTGTTTGACAAAGATAGGCAGTCTGTTCCAGAGTATGGGAAGTCTCTGGGACAGGAATCTATCCCTCCAGCATGTTCTGTTTATTGTGGTGACAAGGTTTAGGTCCCTAGAGCATGTAGCTCAGAGGGATTGGGATTTCTTTAAGTGGAGCATGTCCAACAGCTCTGGGTTTGACATAGCTTTGTATGTTAGGCAGAGATCGCCCCTGAGTAGGCGATATGCAACGGAGTAAAGCTGGAGTTTTTTGAGACAGTCTGCATAAGGCATCTGTTTGAGGCCAGTAATCCTCTTTGTGAGGTATTTTTGCAGCCTTTCCAGTTGTTGTAGATGTCTTGTGAGGTACATACCAAAAGGGGCGTTGTACTCTATAATGGGTCAGAGTGATGAGTAGAGGGGAACAATGACCTCTTTTTTTCTGGATGAGAAACCTTTTGTGATGAGGTGTGCCATGTAGAAGGATTTCCTGACCACTGTGGTGATGTGATTATCAAAGGAGAGACTACTGTCCACATGTTTCCCAAGGTCTCTTATCACACTTTCGGTGTTAAGTAGACTACCGCCTATGTGTTAGTTCATGGGTACAGAGTTTTTACCAAAGGGTATGACAATGCACTTTTTGGCATTGAGCTTGAGACAATGTCTTTAACACCAGGCATATGTCTAAGTGAGGCCCTTTTGTAGGATGTCCACATCGTTAGGAGTTTCAATTATGGCTCCAAGTTTGCAGTCATCTGCAAATTTAGTTAGCCAAAGACCTTCTGTGTTAGCCTGTACTTCAGAGAAGTAGATACCAAACAGGAGAGGACCCAGGACTGAACCCTGTGGTACTCCACTTGTCACTGGTCTGAAGTCTGATTTGGAGTCTGCTACTTTCACAGTGTGGGTTCTGTCAGTAAGCCAGTTGGCAACCCATCTTGTGACATAGGGATTTATACCTAGTTTAGTGAGTTTATCTATAATTCCCGAGTGGGGGATGGTGTTGAATGCCTTGGCGAGACCTAGATAGGCTGTGTGAACCACCTTACCCTCATCTATGGCTTTGGTGACTACTTCAAAGAAGTTTATCAGGTTTAGGAGACATGATCTGCCTTTTACAAACCCAAACTGTGTGGGGTCCAGAGTTTGGAGATCTCCAATGTCTTTGTTTATGAGTTCCATGATGATACGTTCCATGGCTTTGCAGATGAAGCTCATCAGGCTAATGGGGCGGTAGTTCCCGGGGTCTGTTGTAGCCCCCCCTTTGTGGAATGGGATAACTGTCGGGGTGCACCATTCAATGGCCACAAAGCCTGAGGTGAGGCTATGATTGAACATGGTACTTAGGTGGGGTGCCAGTTCATTCTGTAGTTCATGTAGAAGGCAGCCTGGGATGTTGTCAGGTCCCATGGATGCTGTGTTCTTGGCTTTGGAGAGTGAAGTTTTTACCTGTGCAGCCATGATTGCAGGAACTTTGCATTCTTCTGGTATAAAGATGGGCCCTTTAGGGAGTGAGAGGGGGTAAAGTTAGCACTGAACCTATCTGCCAGGATGTTGGCAATATCATTTGTTTCTGTATATTTAGTGTCATTGTGCTGTAACTCAGATCAGATCTGAGTGTTGCCATTGAGATTTTTGACATAGCTATTGAATGCTTTGTGGTTGTCTTTAGAATCAGTGGCAATTTTGTTTTCATAACTAGCTTTGGAGGATTTTATGAGGGATCTCAGCTTCTTAATGAGGCTGACCAGGGAGTTCCTCCAATCGTGGGATTTTACTCTTTTTTGCAACAGTTTCTTTCTTCTGTTGTAGAGTTTGTTTATGGCAGAAGACCACCAGATTGGCTTCCTTTTTTGGAGGATAGCATCTTGGTTCTGCTAGGGATAGCACGATCCATGCACTCGTGTAAGTGCTTATAAAGTGCATTTGTGTAGGATTCAGCAGTCGTACCTCCATCTGCATGGGTGTCATGAAGTTTGCCACTTCTGTCTTAAGAAGTGTGAAGTTGGTTTTGGAGAATTTTTTTACGGTTGTTTTCCTAATGGGGGGTGCGAGCGTGATGTGGATGTCTAAGATGATTAGATTGTGATCAGATCTGACCAACAAGGAGCTGACCTCTGGTGTGGAACACCGGTCACCCATATTGGTGATGACCAGGTCTAGGATATTGCTGCCCCTGGTGGAGGTTTGGATAAGTTGATCCAAAGCGTTGGAACTGATGATTTCCAGAAAACGTTGAGCAAAAGAGTTGGTACATGAGTAGTTTTCCCTGTTAATGGTAGGGTAGTTGAAATCACCCATTCTTAGAGTGTTGGGTTGTACCTTAATATTTTCCAGTGTATCAAGAAAAGAGGAGTGGGAATCCTGGGGCATGGTGGGGGTCTGTAGCAAGCTACAATCTGGACTGCGGTTTTGCCCAGAGTTAGTTGAACTTGGATAATCTCAGATGCATTATGCTGAGCAACTAGCTTGGAGGTGTGGATATCCTTAATAAATATGGACACACCTCCACCTTTAGTGTTTCGGTCTGGGTTTGGGGACCAAAAGGTGTGGTATGTATTTTAGCCTGGTAATGCAGGGGTGCTCTCTGGAGCTTTGAACCAGGTCTCTGCCACTGCACAGATGTCAGTGTTCTCCATTTTAAGGAGTGGCTCGAGTGAGTGCATTTTGAGGTTTAGACTTGTAGCATTGAGCAGCATTACCCTCAGATTTTGCTTGCTTGTACCTGTTATGGTGGTGAATTTGTCATTTGAACCTTGCCTAAAAAAGGCACTATAGGGGTGGCAAGAGCCTTTGCCAGTTTCCGGAATCCCAAGGTTGACAGGTGCAGGCCATCTCTGGCAAAGCAGCGTGGTCTGTCGATCGTGTCATCCCAGGCAGACAGACACTGGATTCCCTTAGAATGACACCAGAAGCTTAGCCAATTGTTAAAGTCAGTCATTTTGTCCTTGTACTGTGGTGTCATTCTGGGTGATGGTAGGATTCTACTCAGGGCTAGGGTCATACCAGCCTAGGCTACAAGATCGGAGAGCTCCTCCATATCTCTTTTCATGTAGTCCAGGGTGGTATGACTCAGGTCATTCACACCAACATGGACAATGACAGAGTCATATTTGTACTTGTTGTGGAGTGACCTGAGTGTCTGCGTTATGTGGTGGATCCTGGCACCTGACAGGCAGCTGACAGTAACTTTTTCCTTGTTTAGCCTGGTGGATGGAACATCAGTGTGCCTGACTATAGAGTCACCTATGACTAGAGTGTTGGGTACATTATGCCTTATGGGCTGTAGTTGAGTGGCACACTGAGTATGTGGGCTATGTGTCATTTGGGTTATGTTGGGGGGGGTGGAGGTTGCTTGCATTTCTGCTTTGGAGGTCTTTATTGTTTGGGCAGATTTGTACTGAGAGCCTCCACTAATGTAGGTGTGTGTTTTGTGGTTCTGTGTGTATGTTTTGGTGATGTAGGTTTTGAGGGACTATGTGATGAGTGTGGTGCAAGTGTTTACCTTCTCTTCTTGACTGTCTAGGCCAGTCTTTGGTGAAGAGAGCTTTGCTTCCAGTTTGGCTATATAAGTGCATCTCTCACAGGTTGTAGTGTTGGGTGGTAGGAGGAGAGGGTTGTCTGTGTACATGAGGCAATTGCTGCATTGTCCCAAGATTCCCAGATTTATCAGGTAGACAGGAGAATACACTGGGAGCTGACCTTTAGACATGCCTGAATAGGTGTTATTTATTAAGTACTAAAAACTGTTTTCCTCTAGACAAGTGAGGAAAGTTGAGTGCTGTAGTAATTTGTAACTTATTTAGTGCTTACAATGAGTTCTGAACAAGTGCTGAAATCAAAGAAACAGATGAGTGCTAAAACTAAAAAGCTGGCTAGTTGCAAGAGAAATTTTGAAAAACAGACTTTATGGCGCCAGGAATAGTTTAATCCCAGTTAAATAGGGGGGGCTTAGGAGCTCACAAACAGTCCTGGACACAGCAAATCCGTATCTGACCTGCCACAGGAAAGGGGGGAAGCAAGCTTAGAATTTTTTTTTCCAGTAAAGTGGAAATAGAGAAAGCTGGAACAGAAGTTAATTCAATGTTAAGAATCTGAGTGGGTTGGCCTTCACAAACGTTCTCTGTTAGATTGAGTGAACTAATGACACTAGACTGGAGGAGTGTCACAGATCAAATATACAGTATGGGCGGGCAACTGCAAAGCCACCAAGTATAAGAACACACAACACTAGGGAGGATGGGTGGGAAATTACAGTTCCTAGCTGTAGCCACTAAATGAAAGTTTTAAACAGATCAAGCAGCAGACTTGAGAATGCTTTTAACTGTAAACAGACAATTATCAAAAATGCACAGAAAAGGTCGGATAGAGCACTCAAACAGAAAATACAACTCTCAGTATGAAAAAGCAGCAGTTTACAGTTAAGTAATGTTAAAACAGTATAAAACAGTACATAAATGCAGTGAAACAATAAGAAAAGCTTTATAACAGTGCAAAATGTAGATCAACTGTATAGCACAATTATAAGCATTTCAGAAGTGCAGTTCAGTGAAATAAGTGTAAGAAATAATGTATCCTGCTATTGGAATCTTAAGGAATTTCCACTTATGCAATGCAATCCAGAGCCTGACAATACAAGCAGAACCTTTATAAGACACAGGGTTTATATAGCAGTAAGAATGGAGGTGTTGGAAGATCAGATTACTACTCAGCCCCTGCTATTACCCAATCACTTGTACTACAGAAGGTCAGGAGGCCTTGTTACTCTCAATAATAATGAAGACAATCAGCAGAAAATGGCTGCCAGAAACACAGGAAACTCAAACAAAACTACCAGCCTAGACAACAGGCCTCTATCAAGATTATGCCACCTGAGCAGAACACAGAAACCTCACTTTAAAAGCATAGAAAGAACACCCATAAAGAGAAAATACAAGTCTCAGTATGAAAAAGCAGTTTACAATTTAGTAATTTAAATAAAAAAAGCAATTATGGTAATGCACACTATTACAGTTCCTAGCTGTAGCCACTAAATGAAAGTTTTAAACAGATCAAGGAGCAGACGAGAATGATTTTAACTGTTCAGACAAAAATGCACAGAAAAGCACGGATAGAACACCCACAAACAGAAAATACAACTCACAGTATGAAAAAGCAGTTTACAGTTAAGTAATGTTAAAACAGCACAAAACAGTAAATAAATGCAGTGAAACAATAAAAAAAGCTTTATAACAGTGCAAAAATATAGCAGATCAACTGTATAGCACAATTATAAGCATTTCAGAAGTGCAGTTCAGTGAAATAAGTGTAAGAAATAACTTAGCCTGCTCTTGGAATCTTAAGGAATTTCCACTTATGCAATGCAATCCAGAGTCTGACAAGACAATTCTCCATCGTATCTGCTTTTCCCTATCAACTCTTTTCCTCCTTCTACTTGCTGTAGCAAACCATATTCATACTGTACTTGTGTAATATTCTCCATCGTATCTGCTTTCCCTATCAACTCTTTTTCCTCCTACTTGCTGTAGCAAACCATATTCATACTGTACTCAGTGTAATATTCTCCATCGTATCTGCTTTTCCCTATCAACTCTTTTTCCTCCTTCTACTTGCTGTAACAAACTGTATTCATACTGTACTCAGTGTAATATTCTCCATCGTATCTGCTTTTCCCTATCAACTCTTTTTCTTCCTTCTGCTTGTAACAAACCGTATTCATACTGAACTCGTAATATTCTCCATCGTATCTGCTTTTCCCTATCAAATATTTTTCCTCCTTCTACTTGCTGTAACAAACTGTATTCATACTGTACTCATGTAATATTCTCCATCATATCTGCTTTTCCCTATCAAGAACTCCAAAATTCCAAAAGACAAACCACGTAAACCAAAAACGAGCTTCAAGGAGCAGTTCACTCAAGGCGTTATTTGATAAAATTGTTGTTATTTAATAATGTTGTTAGCACACGCTTTCGGAGGGCTCTTAATTTGGAAAGCACCACCATCTCAGGTCCCATTGTTTATGGACAGTATTTCTAGTATGACAAACTTTTTGGAGTTTACTTATAATTTACAAGAATTCAGTATTAATTATTTAGACATTTTGGTGTTTAAAGATCTTTCTGCTTTGCAATATAAGAGTGTTATCTATAGAAAACCCACCTACTCCAGCTGGTTCCTTCATTTTACAAGTTGCCACCCTAACCATCAAAAGAAAGCTGTCGTAAAAGGACAGATGGTTAGGGCGGCTAGGATGATATCTGATGAAGGAGATTTTTTGGACGAGTGTGAACATCTGTGTACTATGTTCCTCCATAGAGGGTACCCTTTTTGGTTTGTTTCAGAAATTAAAACTGAGGTTATTCGTAAGAGACAGTCTGGTTTTATCAGCCAATTTTATCCAGGCTCCGTGATCTTCCTTTAGGTGAAGGGCTTGTGGTTAACAAGTCTCAGATTAACAACAACATTGGGGATGGTTTTGGTACACATTTTTTGTGTACATTCAGTTTGGATCATGGTAAGATTAGGAATGTTGTCCATAAAAATTGGGCTCTTATTGCTAAAGACCCTTTTTTAGTTGGACAGTTAGGTGATAGTCCAAAAATGATATTTAAGCGGGGATATAACTTGAAGGTGCTTTTGGAGAGTAAACCTAGAACTAGTGGTCATCGTAACCCTGGAATGAGTAAATGTGGGGCATATAGGCAGTGTAGGTACGTGTGTACAGATCCCAAAGTTAAATTAAGGGATCAAATGTATAATGTGACAGGCAAATATAATTGTGAAACTGGAAATGTTGTGTATGCTGCTGTTTGCCAAGGATGTGATGGTTTCTATATCGGTAAGACCGAAAGGAAAGAAGCAGCGCATTTATGAACATATGTATGCTATAAATAGGCTTGATCTTAATAATGCCTTAGCAAGGCATATTAATGTTTTCTCAAATCATCACTTTAGATTCACTGTCCTTAAGAAAATTAACCATGATGTTAGGGGTGATCCTTGGCAGAATAATTTGGAAGTGGATGAACTCTTTTGGCAAATTCGGACTGCCACATACATTTTACCTGGGTTAAACGAACATGTGTCTATTAGTTGTGTGTTAAAAAACCTTGCCTTAAAAAAGTAATTGGGTTTTAAAGAATTTTCAATTAAAGTTGTTGATACATTTATATATATATATATATATATATATATATATATATATTTAAAAAAAACATAAGTACATATATATGTAGTTTGTGTTTTATATATATATATATATATATATATATATATATATATATATATATATATATATATATATATATATATATATATATTTATATTTTTTATACACTTTTATATAATTAAATATTTTGCTTGGAAATTAATTATCAAACGTTTAAAAGGGTATTACAGATTTAGCACTGATTAGCAGTAGTGTTATTTAGTGTTCGTGCAGTCTTACGGTTTAGTGTGCAGGTTTTTGTATTTGTAATTGAATTCATTTGGTATAACTAATCAAATGAATTTGAGTGTATAAATTGAATTCACATAATTACATTTTTTATTCTTGTGTCTGATGAAGGAGGGACATTGAGCCCTCTGAAAGCGTGTGCTAACAACATTATTAAATAACAACAATTTTAACAAATAACGTTTTGAGTGAACTGCTCCTTGAAGCTCTTTTCCCTATCAACTCTTTTTCCTCCTTCTACTTGCTTTAGCAAACCGTATTCATACTTTACTCGTGTAATATTCTCCATCGTATCTCCTTTCCCTATCAACTCTTTTTCCTCCTTCTATCTGCTGTAGCAAACTGTATTCATACTGTACTCAGTGTAATCTCATCGTATCTGCTTTTCCCTATCAACTCTTTTTCATCCTTCTACTTGCTGTAACAAACAGTATTCATACTGTACTCAGTGTAATATTCTCCATCGCATCTGCATTTCCCTATCAACTCTTTTTCCTCTTTCTACTTGCTGTAGCGAACCGTATTCATACTGTACTCAGTGTAATATTCTCATTCTTTCTGCTTTCCCTATTAACTCTTTTTCATCCTTCTACTTGTTGTAACAAACCGTATTCATACTGTACTAGTGTAATATTCTCCATCGTATCTGCATTTCCCTATCAACTCCTTTTTCTCCTTCTACTTGCTGTAGCAAACTGTATTCATACTGTACTCAGTGTAATATTCTCCATTGTATCTGCTTTCCCTATCAACTTTTTTCCCTCATTCTACTTGCTGTAATAAAGCGTATTCATACTGTAATCAGTGTAAAATTCTCCATCGTACCTGCTTTCCCTATAAACTCCTTTTCCTCCTTCTACTTGCTGTAACAAATGGTATTCAAACTGTACTCAGTGTAATATTCTCCATCATATATGCTTTCCCTATCAACTCTTTCTCCTCCTTCTACTTGCTGTAGCAAACCGTATTCATACTGTACTCGTGTAATATTCTCCATCGTATCTGCTTTTCCCTATCAACAATTTTTCCTCATTCTACTTGCTGTAAAAACTGTAATCATACTGTACTCAGTGTAATGTTCTACATTGTATATGCTTTCCCTATCAACTCCTTTTCCTTCTTCTACTTGCTGTAGCAAACCATATTCATACTGTACTCAGTGTAATATTCTCCATCATATCTGCTTTCCCTATCAACTCTTTTTCCTCCTTCTACTTGCTGTAGCAAACCGTATTCATACTGTACTTGTGTAATATTTTACATTGTATTTGCTTTCCCTATCATCCCTTTTTCCTCCTTCTACTTGCTGTAGCAAACCGTATTCCTACTGTACTCATGTAATATTCTCCATCGTATCTGCTTTCCCTATCAACTCTTTTTCCTCCTTCTACTTGCTGTAGCAAACCATATTCATACTGTACTCAGTGTAATATTCTCCATTGTATCTATTTTCCCTACCAACTCTTTTTCCTCCTTCTACTTGCAGTAGCAAACTGTATTCATACTGCAATCAGTGTAATATTCTCCATCGTATCTGTTTTCCCTTTCAACTCTTTCTCCTCCTTCTACTTGCTATAGCAAATTGGATTCATACTGAACTCGTGTAATATTCTGCATCATATCTGCTTTCCCTGTCAACTCTTTTTCCTTCTTCTTCTTGCTGTAGCAAACCATATTCATAGTGTACGCAGTATAATATTCTCCATCGTATCTGATTTTCCCAATCAAATCTTTTTCCTCCTTCTACTTGCTGTAGCAAACCGTATTCATACTGTACTCGTGTATTATTCTCTATTGTATCTGCTTTCCCTATCAACTCTTTTTCCTCCTTCTACTTGCTGTAGCAAACCATATTCATACTATACTCATGTAATATTCTCCATCGTATCTGCTTTCCCTATCAACTCTTTTTCCTCATTCTACTTGCTGTAGCAAACCGTATTCATACTTTACTCAGTGTAATATTCTCATTGTATCTGCTTGTCCTTTTCAACTCTTTTTCCTCCTTCAACTTACTGTATCAAACCGTATTTATACTGTACTCAGTGTAATATTCTCCATCGTATCTGCTTTTCCTTATCAACTTTTTTTCCTCCTTCTACTTGCTGTAGCAAACTGTATTCATACTGTACTCAGTATAGTATTCTCCATCATATCTGCTTTTCCCTATCAACTCTTTTTCCCTTCTACTTGCTGTAGCAAAGTGTATTCATACTGTACTCGTGTAATATTATCCATCGTATCTGCTTTTTCCTATCAACTCCTTTTCCTCCTTCTACTTGCTGTAGCAAACCGTATTCATACTGCACTCAGTGTAATATTCTCCATCGTATCTGCTTTCCTTTTCAACTCTTTTTCCGCCTTCTACTTGCTGTAACAAACCATATTCATACTCTCCTCAGTGTAATAATCTCCATTGTATCTGCATTCCCTATTGACTCCTTTCCCTCATTCTACTTGCTGTAACAAAGCATATTCATTCTGTACTCAATGTAATATTCGCCATCATATCTGCTTTCCCTATCAACTCTTTTTCCTCCTTCTACTTGCTGTAACAAACCGTATTCATACTGTACTCAGTGTAATATTCTCCATCATATCTGCTTTCCCTATCGACTCTTTTTCCTCCTTCTACTTGCTGTAACAAACTGTATTCATACTGTACTCAGTGTAATATTCTCCATCGTATCTGCTTTCCCTATCAACTCTTTTTCCTCCTTCTACTTGCTGTAACAAACCGTATTCATACTGTACTCAGTGTAATATTCTCCATCATATCTGCTTTCCCTATCAACTCTTTTTCCTCCTTCTACTTGCTGTAACAAACCATATTCATACTGTACTCAGTGTAATATTCTCATTGTATCTGCTTGTCATTTTCAATGCATTTTCCTCCTTCAACTTTCTGTAACAAACTGTATTTATACTGTACTCAGTTTAATATTCTCCACCGTATCTGCTTTTCCTTATCAACTTTTTTCCTCCTTTTACTTGCTGTAGCAAACTGTATTCATACTGTACTCAGTATAGTATTCCTAATCATATCTGCTTTTCCCTATCAACTCTTTTTCCTCCTTCTATTTGCTGTAGCAAACCGAATTCATACTGTACACGTGTAATATTCGCCATAGTATCTGCTTTCCCTATCAACTCCTTTTCCTCCTTCTACTTGCTGTAGCAAACCGTATTCATACAGCACTCGTGTAATATTCTCCATCGTATCTCCTTTCCCTATCAACTTTTTTTCCTCCTTTTACTTGCTGTAGCAAACCGCACTCATACTGTACTATTCTCCATCATATCTAGTGTCCCTATCATCACTTTTTCCTCCTTCTACTTGCTGTAGCAAACTGTATTCATACTGCACTCAGTGTAATATTCTCCATCATATCTGCTTTTCCCTATCAACTCTTTTTCCTCCTTCTACTTGCTGTAGCAAACCGTATTCATACTGTACTCGTGTAATATTCTCCATCATATCTGAATTCCCTAGCAGCTCTTTTTCCTCCTTCTTGCTGTAGCAAACCGTATTCATACTGTACTCAGTGTAATACTCTCCATCGTATCTGCTTTTTCCTATGAACTTTTATCCCTCATTCTACTTGCTGTAACAAAGCATATTCATACTGTACTCAGTGTAATATTCTCCATCATATCTGCTTTCCCTATCAACTCTTTTTCCTCCTTCTACTTGCTGTAGCAAACCGTATTCATACTGTACTCAGTATAATATTCTCCATCATATATGCTTTCCCTATCAACTCTTTTTCCTCCATCTACTTGGTGTAGCAAACTGTATTCATACTGTACTCAGTGCAATATTCTCCATTGTATCTGCTTTCCCTATCAACTCTTTTTCCTCCTTCTACTTGCTGTAGCAAACCGTATTCATACTGTACTCAGTGTAATCATCTCCATCATATCTGCTTTTCCCTGTCAACTCTTTTTTTCTCCTTCTACTTGCTGTTGCAAACCGTATTCATACTGTACTCGTGTAATATTCTCCATCGTATCGGCTTTCTCTATCAACTCTTTTTCTTCGACCTACTTGCTGTAGCAATCCGTATTCATACTATACTCATGTAATATTCTCCATCGTATCTGCTTTCCCTATCAACTCTTTTTCCTCGTTCTACTTGCTGTAGCAAACCGTATTCATACTATACTCATGTAATCTCCATCGTATCTGCTTTCCCTATCATCTTTTTTTCCTCATTCTACTTGCTGTAGCAAACCATATTCATACTTTACTCAGTGTAATATTCTCATCGTATCTGCTTTTCCTTATCAACTTTTTTTCCTCCTTCTACTTGCTGTACCAAACTGTATTCATACTGTAATCAGTATAGTATTCTCCATCATATCTGCTTTTCCCTATCAACTCTTTTTCCCCTTCTACTTGCTGTAGCAAAGTGTATTCATACTGTACTTGTGTAATATTCTCCATCCTATCTGCTTTCCTTATCAACTTTTTTTCCTCCTTTTATTGGCTGTAACAAACCATATTCATACTGTTCTCAGTGTAATATTCTCCATCATATCTATTTTCCCTATCAACTCTTTTTCTTCCTTCTACTTGCTGTAGCAAACTGTATTCATACTGCACTCAGTGTAATATTCTCCATCGTATCTGCTTTTCCCTATCAACTCTTTTTCCTCCTTCTTGCTGTAGCAAACCGTATTCATACTGTACTCAGTGTAATATTCTCCATCATATCTGCTTTTCCCTATCAACAATTTTTCCTCCTTCTACTTGTTGTAACAAAACGTATTCATACTGTACTCAGTGTAATATTCTCTATAGTATCTGCTTTCCCCATCAAATCTTTTTCCTCCTTCTACTTGATATAACATACCTTATTCATACTGTACTCAGTGGTATATCGTTCATCGTATCTGATTTTCCCTGTCAATTCCTTTTCCTCCATCTACTTGCTGTAGCAAACCGTATTCATTCTGTATTCTTGTAATATTTTCCATCGTATCTGCTTTCCTTATCCATTCTTTTTCCTCCTTCTACTTGCTGTAGCAAACCGTATTCATACTGCACTCGTGTAATATTCTCCATCGTATCTGCTTTCCCTATCAACTCTTTTTCCTCCTTCTACTTGCTGTAGCAAACCGTATTCATACTGCACTCAGTGTAATATTCTCCATCGTATCTATTTTCCCTATCAACTCCTTTTCCTCCTTCTACTTGCTGTAGCAAACCATATTCATACTGCACTCAGTGTAATATTCTCCATCGTATCTGCTTTTCCTTATATTTTTTTTCCTCCTTCTTCTTGCTGTACCAAACTGCATTCATACTGTACTCAGTGTAATATTTTCCATCATATCTGCTTTCCCTATCAACTCTTTTTCCTCCTTCTACTTGCTGTAGCAAACCATATTCATACTGTACTCAGTGTAATATTCTCCATCATATCTGCTTTCCCTATCAACTCTTTTTCCTCCATCTACTTGCTGTAGCAAACCATATTCATACTGTACTCAGTGTAATATTCTCCATCATATCTGCTTTCCCTATCAACTCTTTTTCCTCCTTCTACTTGCTATAACAAACTTTATTCCTACTGTACTCAGTGTAATATTCTCCATTGTATCTGCTTTCCCTATCAACTCTTTTTCCTCCTTCTACTTGCTGTAGCAAACATGTATTCATAATGTCCTCAGTGTAATATTCTCCATCGTATCTGCTTTTCCCTGTCAACTCTTTTTCCTCCTTCTACTTGCTGTAGCAAACCATATTCATACTGTACTCAGTGTAATATTCTCCATCGTATCTGCTTTCCCTATCAACTCTTTTTCCACCATCAGCTTTCTGTAGCAAACCATATTCATACTTTACTCGTATAATACTCTCCATCGCATCTGCTTTCTCTATCAACTATTTTTCCTCCTTCTACTTGCTGTAGCAAACCGTATTCATACTGTACTCAGTGTAATATTCTCCATCGTATCTGCTTTCCCTATCAACTCTTTTTCCTCCTTCTACTTGCTGTAACAAACCGTATTCATACTGTACTCAGTGTAATATTCTCCATCATATCTGCTTTCCCTATCAACTCTTTTTCCTCCTTCTACTTGCTGTAGCAAACCGTATTCATACTGTACTCAGTGTAATATTCTCCATCGTATCTGCTTTCCCTATCAACTCTTTTTCCTCCTTCTACTTGCTGTAGCAAACTGTATTCATACTGTACTCATTGTAATATTCTCCATCGTATCTGCTTTCCCTATCAACTCTTTTTCCTCCTTCTACTTGCTGTAGCAAACCATATTCATACTGTACTCAGTGTAATATTCTCCATCGTATCTGCTTTTCCCTATCAACTCTTTTTCCTCCTTCTACTTGCTGTAGCAAACCGTATTCATACTGTACTGTTGTAATATTCTCCATCATATCTGCTTTCCCTATCAACTCTTTTTCCTCCTTCTACTTGCTGTAGCAAACCATATTCATACTGTACTCATGTAATATTCTCCATCCTATCTGCTTTCCTTATCAACTTTTTTTCCTCCTTTTATTGGCTGTAGCAAACCGTATTCATACTGTACTCAGTGTAATATTCTCCATCATATCTATTTTCCCTATCAACTCTTTTTCTTCCTTCTACTTGCTGTAGCAAACTGTATTCATACTGCACTCAGTGTAATATTCTCCATCGTATCTGCTTTCCCTATCAACTCTTTTTCCTCCTTCTACTTGCTATAACAAACCGTATTCATACTGTACTCAGTGTAATATCGTTCATCGTATCTGATTTTCCCTATCAACTCCTTTTCCTCCTTCTACTTGCTGTAGCAAACTGTATTCATACTGTATTCTTGTAATATTTTCCATCGTATCTGCTTTCCTTATCCACTCTTTTTCCTCCTTCTACTTGCTGCAGCAAACAGTATTCCTTCTGCACTCATGTAATATTCTCCATCGTATCTGCTTTCCCTATCAACTCTTTTTCCTCCTTCTACTTGCTGTAGCAAACCATATTCATATGTTACTCAGTGTAATATTGTCCATCGTATCTATTTTCCCTATCAACTCCTTTTCCTCTTTCTACTTGCTGTAGCAAACCGTATTCATACCGCAATCAGTGTAATATTCTCCATTGTATCTGTTTTTCACTATATTCTTTTTCCTCCTTCTTCTTGCTGTACCAAACTGTATTCATACTGTACTCATTGTAATATTTTCCATCGTATCTTCTTTCCCTATCAACTCTTTTTCCTCCTTCTACTTGCTGTAGGAAACCGTATTCATACTGTACTCAATGTAATATTCTCCATCATATCTGCTTTCCCTATCAACTATTTTTCCTCCATCTACTTGCTGTAGCAAACCATATTCATACTGTGCTCAGTGTAATATTCTCCATCATATCTGCTTTCCCTATCAACTCTTTTTCCTCCTTCTACTTGCTGCAGCAAACCGTATTCATACTGTACTTGTGTAATATTCTCCATCGTATCTGCTTTCCCTATCAACTCTTTTTCCTCCTTCTACTTGCTGTAGCAAACATGTATTCATAATGTCCTCAGTGTAATATTCTACATCGAATCTGCTTTTCCCTGTTAACTTTTTCCTCCTTCCACTTGCCGTAGCAAACCATATTCATACTGTACTCATGTAATATTCTCCATCGTATCTGCTTTCCCTATCAACTCTTTTTCCACCTTCGACTTTCTGTAGCAAACCATATTCATACTTTACTCGTTAATATTCTCCATCGTATCTGCTTTCCCTATCAACTATTTTTCCTCCTTCTACTTGCTGTAGCAAACCATATTCATACTGTACTCAGTGTAATATTCTCCATCGTATCTGCTTTTCCCTATCAACTCTTTTTCCTTCATCTACTTGCTGTAGCATACCGTATTCATACTGTACTCAGTATAGTATTCTCCATCATATCTGCTTTTCCCTATCAACTGTTTTTCCTCCTTCTACTTGCTGTAGCAAACCATATTCATACTGTGCTCTGTGTAATATTCTCATCGTACCTGCTTTCCCTATCAACTCCTTTTCCTCCTTCTACTTGCTGTAACAAACCGTATTCATACTGTACTCAGTGTAATATTCTCCATCGTATCTGCTTTCCCATTCAACTCTTTTTCCTCCTTCTACTTGCTGTAACAAACCGTATTCATACTGTACTCAGTGTAATATTCTCCATCGTATCTGCTTTCCCTATCATCTCTTTTTCCTCCTTGTACTTGCTGTACCAAACCGTATTCATTCTGTACTCCATGTAATATTCTCCATTGTATCTGCTTTTCCATTTCAACTCTTTTTCCTCCTTCTACTTGCTGTAGCAAACAGTATTCATACTGTACTCAGTGTAATATTCTCATCGTATCTGCTTTCCCTATCAACTCTTTTTCCTCCTTCTACTTGCTATAGCAAACCATATTTATACTGTACTCGTGTAATATTATACATCGTATCTGCTTTTCCCTATCAACTCCTTTTCCTCCTTCTACTTGCTGTAGCAAACCGTATTCAAACTGCACTCAGTGTAATATTCTCCATCATATCTGATTTCCTTTTCAATTCTTTTTCCTCCTTCTACTTGCTGTAACAAACCGTATTCATACTTTACTCAGTGTAATATTCTCCATCGTATCTGCTTTCTTTATTGACTCTTTTTCCTCCTTCTACTTGCTGTAACAAACCGTATTCATACCGTACCCAGTGTAATATTCTCCATCATATCTGCTTTCCCTATCAACTCTTTTTCCTCCTTCTACTTGCTGTAGCAAACCATATTCATACTGTACTCAGTGTAATATTCTGCATTGTATCTGCTTTCCCTATCAACTCTTTTTCCTCCATCTACTAGCTATAGCAAACCGTATACATACTGTACTCAGTGTAATATTCTCATCATACCTGCTTTCCCTATCAACTCCTTTTCCTCCTTCTACTTTCTGTAGCAAACCATATTTATACTGCACTCAGTGTAATATTCTCCATCATATCTGCTTTCCCTATCAACTCTTTTTCCTCCTTCTACTTGCTGTAACAAATCGTATTCATACTGTACTCAGTGTAATATTCTCCATCGTATCTGCTTTTCCATATCAACTCTTTTTCCTCCTTCTACTTGCTGTAGCAAACATTATTCATACTATACTCAGTGTAATATTCTCCATCGTATCTGCTTTCCCTATCAACTCTTTTTCCTCCTTCTACTTGCTATAAGCAACCGTATTCATACTGTACTCAGTGTAATATTTTCCATCGTATCATCTTTCCCTATCAACTCTTTTTCCTCCTTCTACTTGCTGTAGCAATCAGTGTGCAAAGCAGTCACAGCCCTTAAGGCCAAATACAACACCAAACATACTTGTCATAGGTGACTCCATAGTCAGACACATTGACGTCCCACTCACCAGGCTGAACAAGGAGAGGGTCACAGTAAGCTGCCTATCGGGCGCTAGAATCCGCCACATAACACAAGCACTCGGGTCACTCCACAGCAAGTACAAATATGACACAGTCATTGTCCATGCTGGTGTGAACGACCTGAGACGTACCTCCCTGGACTACATGAAAAGAGACATAGAGGAGCTCTCTGATTATGTAGCCCAGGCAGGTATGACCCTGACCCTGAGCAGCATCCTTCCTTCACCAAGAATGATGCCACAACATAGAGACAAGATGATCAGCTTTAACAATTGGCTTAATTTCTGGTGTCATTCAAAGGGGATCCAGTGTCTGTCTGCCTGGGATGACATGCTTGACAAGCCACACTGCTTCGCAAGGGACGGCTTGCACCTGTCACCCCTGGGATTCCGGATATTGGCTAAGGCTCTTGCCACCCCCATAGTTCCTTTTTTGGCAAGGCTCAAATTATAAACCTACCACCCTTGAAAACAAAAATGGGAAGAAACTAAGGGTAATGCTGCTCAATGCCAGAAGTCTAAATCTCAAAATGCACGCACTCGAGGCCCTTCTCAGTATGGAGAATATCGATGTCTGTGCTGTGACTGAAACCTGGTTCAAGGCTCCTGAGAGCACCCTGGCACTATCAGGTTTTACCTTATATCATGCGTTCCGGCCCCAAAACCCGGACCACACCACAAAAGGAGGGGGTGTATCCATATTCATCAAGGATACCCACACCTCCAGGTTGGTAGCAACGCACGAAGCATCGGAAACCATCCAGGTGCAATTAACCATAGGCAAAACTGCTCTACAATTTGTAGCATGCTACAGGCCACCCTCTCAAACTCAGGAACCCCACACAGCCTTCCTGAAGACACTGGAGGGTATAAATGTATCTCCAATCACCATTATATTGGGTGACTTCAACCACCCGAATATAGACTGGGAACATTACTCAAGCCCAAACTTTCTAGTCCAAAGGTTCCTGGAGTTCATAAATTCAAATGCCATGGAACAACTAGTCACCGTTCCCACAAGAGGAGAAAATATACTAGATCTCATCATCACAAACATGGGGACAAAATGCTCCACACCGGAAGTATATCCCTCATTGGTGAGATCAGATCATAAACTAATCTCACTGGATATCCACATCTCGCCCCGACCCTAAACAAAAAAGACCACAGTGAAGAACTTCACTAAAGCAAACTTCACACTACTCAAGACTGGTGTGGTATCCTTCAAGGCCCCCGAGCCAGTGGAAACCACAACTCAAGCTGTGGAAGCCCTTACAAATGCCTTCTACGAACACCTCCAGGACTGCATGGATCAGGCAATCCCTAATAAAACCAAGACTCTTTCCACCAAGGGCAAACGTCCAGTCTGGTGGACCCCAGCCATAAACAAACTTTACAATAAGAGGAGAAAGCTGTTACATGATAGAGCAAAATCCATAAAGAGAAGACACCTTTGATCATTATTAGTAAAAAATACGAGCACTCATAAAATCATCCAAGGCCAACTTTGAGAGAAAATTGCCATAGATTCAAAGACAATCATAAGGCCTTCTTCAGCTATGTTAGAAACCTGGGTGGAAACTCCCAGATATGCTCAGAATTAGTCCAAAATGATACAAAAATCACTGAACCCACAGACATTGCCAACATACTGGCAGACAGGTTCAGTGCAAACTTCACCCCTCCCCCAAAGGAGAGATAACTATCCCCGCAGAGGGGAGCCTCCCCGATATCTCCAATGCCCAGGTGGAAGCTGCTCTCTAAAGCTAAATACACAGCATCAATGGGACGGATGGTGTCCCCGGCTGTGTGCTACACAAACTCAATGAGGAACTAACCCGCACATAAGGCAGCTGTTTAATCTTAGCCTTACCACAGGATACATGCCCAAGGAGTGGCGTACAGCAACTGTGGTCCCACTCCACAAAGGCGGTGCCTCTACGGACCCTGGTAATTACCGCCCCATAAGCTTAACAAGCCTGGTCTGCAAAGCTATGGAGAGGATCATAATGGAACTCATAAACAAAGACATAGGGGACTTGCAGACATTGGACCCGACCCAGTTTGGCTTTGTCAAGGGCAGATCATGCCTTTTGAACTTGGTTGACTTCTTCGAAACAGTCAACAAGGCCATTGATGAGGGAAAGGCAGTCCATACAGCCTACCTTGACCTTGCAAAAGCTTTCGACACAATACCCCACTCGGGTATTATAGAGAAACTTACCAGCTTAAATGTAAACCCATATGTCACAAGATGGGTTGCAAACTGGCTAAAGGACAGAACCCACAGGGTTAGAGTTGCTGGCGCCATGTCAGACTCCAAGCCGGTCACAAGTGGTGTCCCACAGGGCTCAGTCCTTGGCCCCCTGTTGTTCGGCATCTACTTCTCAGAAGTACAGGCTAACATAGGAGGACTATGGCTGACAAAGTTTGCAGATGACTGCAAACTGGGAGCCATAGTGGAAAGTACATCAGACACACATATCCTTCAGAGGTGTCTCACAGAAACTGATAGCTGGTGCCAGAGCCATGGCCTGAAGTTAAATGCCAAAAAATGTATAGTCATACCCTTCGGGAAAAACATGGTAACCCCAAGCTATCATATAGGTGGCAATCCACTAAGCACAGAAGAGGTTATCAGGGACCTGGGGACCCAGGTTGACAGTGGCCTTTCTTTTGACACTCACATTGCTAAAGTGGTTAGAAAAACCTTCTACATTGCCCACCTGATCATGAAGGGATTCACATCCAGATCAAGTGAGGTTAATGTTCCCCTGTACTCTTCACTTATCAGACCAATGATCGAGTACAATGCCCCATTCGGGATGTATCTCACCCGACACCTGCAGCAATTGGAGAGACCCCAAAAGTTCCTCACCAAAAGGATAAAGGGACTCCAAAATCTGTCATATGCTGCCAGACTGAAGAAACTCCAGCTCTATTCAGTCGCATACCGTCTGCTCAGAGGTGACCTGTGCCTGACATACAACGCCATGTCCAACCCGGAATTAATGGGCATGCTCCACCTCAAAAAATCCAAATCTACCAGATCCACTAAAGCAAGCGACTTAAACCTTAGCACGGATATAAATAGGACATGCTGGAGGGATAGATTTGTCACCCAGAGACTCCTATGTTGTGGAATAAAATCCCGGTCCATGTGAGGCAGAGCACCTCGCTGGCTCTGTTCAAGAAATCTTGACCGTGGATAATTGT
>NC_056737.1:1232370248-1232412748 GCF_019279795.1 Protopterus annectens
TGCTTGGTTTGGGCCGGTTCCGCTGTGCTACACACATTTAACATGGCGGAACAGGTTGAACAGCTCAGCCACGGGGACATTGGGTTCTCCGTCGCTGTTTAGTGTTGAATCGCTATGTGGAGTTTGTTTCACAAAGCGAGACAATGTCGACATTGGTAACGGACATCTCGCGCAGTACGTCCGCACCGCCGCGGGTGACGTATGTCTGCGTTTGGGCGGCGGACAGGCATTATGCTGTGCCATTATGTCTGGGAATATATGGTTTCTTGCCATAGATGATATGCCATATTAGCAATGACCAGCGTCTGGGTGTGGGTACTGCTGTATTACCCACAGGAAGAGTGGCCTCAGGTTAAGTGGTGCCCTAGGCAGAAGTTGCCACCGCCACATCACCCGCTACCCCCCTCCTGGTCTACCTACACCAAAGAAAGTCTGGAAAGGTGACCCGAGTAGAGCAACGCCCTAGACGGCTGCCTACTTGACCTATGCCTAAGGCCGGCTATGTGTGTGGTCCCCCGGGCATCGGACTCAGGAACGCGCCACGTCTGCCGTGGGTATGTCCAGCATTACCCACATCCAGCCGTGGTGTATTGCCATGATGTTCCATGTGTACAGTGGTGCCGGTTACCATACATATGCCTTTCTCAAAAGCTGATTTCACACTTCTGAACACTACTGTGGTCTCCTTTAAGGCCCCTGAGCCAGTGGTGAACATTACTCAAACCGCTGCATCATGTACATATGCCTTCCACCAGCACCTACAGGACTGCATGGATCAGGCAATCCCATACAAAACTGAGACTCTTTGTACCACAGACAAGCATCCAGTCTGGTGGACCCCAGCCATGAACAAGCTCTACAACGACAGGAGGTAGATACTACAAGTTAAAGCGGAATACTTGTAAGGTAACACACCCTTGCTCATTATATGTGAAGAACTACAAGCTGTCATGAAATCATCCAGGGGAAATTCAACAGAGAAATTAACAAGGACTCAACAGACATCCATATGTCCTTCTTTAGCTATGTTGGACACCTGGGAGGACACTCCCAGATATGCTCAAACCGGGTTCACAATGATGTGAAGATGACTGAACCTACACACATTGCCAGCATACTGGCTGACATGTTCAGTGCTAACATTTCCCCCCTCCCCCCTACATGGAGAGATATCTATACCAGAGACTTGTAGATCCTGGAACATCTGTAACGCACAGGTGGGAAATGCTGTCTCCAAGGCAGTGAACACAGCATCCATGGGACCAGATGGTGTCCCAGCTGTGTACTCCATGAACTCTATGGGGAATTAAACCCACACTTAGGACAGCTGTTTAATCTTAGCCTCACCTCAGGATACATACCCGAGTAGTAGCACAAGGCGACTGTAGTCACACTTCACATAGATGGTGCCTCCACTGACCCTGGTTATTACCATCCCATTAGCTTGACAAGCCTTATCTGCAAAGCCATGGAGAAGGATCATAATGGAACTCATAGATAAAGACATAGGGGACTCGCATACTTTGGATACAACCCAGTTTAGCTTGGTCAAAGTCAGATCATGCCTTTTACACGTGTTTGACTTTGTAGGATCAGTCACCAAGGCCATTGATGATGGTAAAGCAGTCCATACAGCCTACCTCAACCTGGCAAAGGCCTTCGACACAATACCCCCCTTGGGTATCATTGATAAACCCGTCATCTTGAACGTAAATCCATACATCGCCATATGGGTTGCAAACTGGCTAAGTCACAGAACACACATGGTCATAGTTGCTGGCGCCATGTCATACTCACAGCCAGTCACAGGTGGTGTCCCATGGGGCTCAGTCCTGGGTCCACTATTTTTCAGCATCTACGTTACCAAAGTACAGGCAAACACAGGGGGGTTATGGGTGACAATGTTTGCAGATGACTGCAAACTGGGTGCCATAGTCAGACACACATCTGACACAGATATCCTTCAGGAGTGCCTCACAGATGTGGATAAGTGGTGCCAGACACATGGCCTACAGCTAAATGCCAGGAAATGCATAGTCATGCCCTTCGGGAAGAACAAGGTTACCCCTAGCTACCATATAGGTGGCAATCCACTGAGCACAGAGGGAGTTACCAGGGATCTGGGGACCCGGGTTGTTGTTAACTGTTCGTTAGACACACACGTTGCTAATGTAGTTAGGTAGACCTTCCACATTGCCCACATCATCATGAAGGGATTCACATGTAGATCAGGGGAGGTCATTGTCCCCTTGTACTCATCACTCATTAGACCTATGATTGGGTACAATGCCCCGTCCAGAATGTATCTGACCCAACACCTGCAGCAGCTGGAAAGGCACCAACAGTTCATCAACAAACAGATGCAGGGTCTCAGGAATATGTGTTATACTGACCAACTGAAAGAATTCCAGCTGTATACAGTTGCATACCACTTGCCCAGAGGTGACCTGTGCCTGGCATACAAGGCCATGTCGAACCCAGATCTGATGACTATGCTTCACCTAAAGAAGTTAGATCCTCAGAACCACAAGGGCAGGTGACATACACCTTGGCACTGTCATTAATAGAACGTGTTGTTGGGACAGATTCATCACCCAGACACTCACTATGCTGTGGAACAACATCCCAGTACATGTGAGGGCAAGCACCTCGCTGGCCTTGTGTTAGTAGTTTGACATGGATGTCTGAATTGATTTATTTAAGTAACCTTCTAAATGAATATTTACATTAGCACATTGTGAATCTTTACATTTCGTTGGTCTATTTTACATTAGTCATAATCATACGGATTATCTGTATATATTATGGTTCATTTATATTACTAGGTGTCTGCAGTTCTGTTAATATATTGGCACAATCCGTAGAACATATATATGTAGCTTACACAGTCAGACATTTGGAAAACATTCTGTTGGTTCATCTTTCATATATATATACATATATTTCTATATTTCTATGAAGAATGTACCTTTCGAAGCAATGTCTGATGTCCTCACTGTGTGGAATCTGTAACCCAAGTAAAGTTTGTTTGCTTGTTTGCCTTTAAGGCATGTAATTAATACCTAGCACATCTAATTTACTGACCAATTAAGGGTTGTAAATGTAGTAGGTTGGACTGCATTGTATGTATTCTGAATAAGTCTGCTTATGAAGCAGACGAAAACAGCTTAAATAAACTATGGTGACTGCATTTAATTCCTGGTGTGCTCTGAGTGGTCACTGACAGTGTGTACAGTACCTCGTCTTTGCTTTGGACTTCATCGGCTGGTTGTCTGTGTTTGTTGTATGGGGAATGTCAACTGTAGTCCCTATGTGTATTACTTCTGTAATGCCTTACTCCGGCAGTGTAATTCCACCGGGTTTGCAGTTATGGGTGCCATCTTAGTCATACGGTTGTCCATCCATGTGAATTGCCTACTGGACACTGGTATAGGGCTGTACACATTTCACACCTGCATTTTGCATTCTCCGGTAGATGGTTTGCATTAGTAGCGGAGAGTAAGGCAGGTGCTACGCATACATCCCTCCCACGGGGCGGAACAAAGGATTGCCTGCGAAACAACACCGAGGCCAGATTCTACATACCCAGACTCCCTTGACTGCAACAGTCGACAGTACCCATTACACATCCTTCATGTGTGCGGGACTTTGATGTGGACACAGTTCTATGGACCCGGTACCGTGGGTATTTCTGTGCATGTGTGCTGCATTTCATGGACAGCTATCATCAACATTGAACACGCTTGCGGTGCATATGTGTACCTGTGGCGTGGTGACGACAATGAGATCACGTGAGTAATGCAGGAAGCTAGCAGGCATTCCATGAGTGGAATTTTTGGGTCCTACAATGGACACCGATGTGCATATGTCAAGTTAGATGTTGCTGGACTGTGTCCACCTGCCTAGTGCTTTTCACTGCTGGTGTATGTTCCCCAATCGCGGATGTGTGTTTGACTACCCATTCTAGATGGTGCTACATAACCAGGTGATTTAGTACTGTGAACAAATGTCATACATCCAAAGATGCTGGTTAGCAACTGCTTCATATGAACCTCAGACATCCCAATGGGACATATCCGTCACTGTATTTCCAATATAACACCAACTGAACATGTTGATCACCTATATATTCATTTAACCATGTTGTCTTCATAGGTGGGAATGCCATAGTTTACATATCCTACTTGACGTTGTGTGTGTGCCATTAGTATGTGTTCCACAGGTCGCACATCTGTTCCGCTGTATGGTAGCGGGTGCTCCTCATTCTGTTGCTGGCAGATTGAGTGCTGTGTACGCCGGTGTTGGCACGGCGGTCCGACTGTGTATGTGGAATGTCAACTGTAGTCCCTATGTGTATTTCCTGTGTTATGCCTTACCGCGGCTGTGTAATTTCCCGGGTTTGCAGTTGTGGGTGCCATCTTGGCCATACGGTTGTCCATCCATGACAATTGCCTACTGGACACTAGTATAGGGCTGTACACATTTCACACCTGCATTTAGCATTCTCCGGTGGATGGTTTGCATTATTAGCGAAGAGTAAGGCAGGTGCTACGCACACATCCCTCCCACGGGGCGGGACAAAGGATTGCCTGTGAAACAACACCGAGACCACAGTCTACATACCCAGAATCCCTTGACTGCAACAATCGACAGTACCCATTACACATCCTTCATGTGTGCGGGACTGTGATGTGGACGCAGTTCTATGGACCCGGTACCCTGGGTATTTCTGTGCATCTGTGCTGCATTACATGGACAGCTATCAGCAACATTAAACATGCTTGCGGTGCATATGTGTACCTGTGACGACAATGAGTTCAGGTACGCATTGAAATAAGACTTAATTCTTTCCATTAGACAATTTTTGGGTCCTACAATGGACACCACTGTGCATATGTAAAGTGTAGAGCTTGTCAGACTGTGTCCTTGTGAGCAGTGGGTTTCACTGATGCTGTGTGTTCAACAATCGCAGATGTCTGCTTGACTACCCATACTGTGTAGTGCTACAGGAACCATGTTTTCCGATACCACAACCCAATGGTGTACATCCAATGTTGCAGGTTAACAAACACTGTCATACCCAGAGGTCACGATTGGAAGGTATTGCCACTTTATTATCGGAACAACACCTCCAGACTGTGTAAATCACGGGGACATTTGCAATTGTAATTAGCAGACACGTGTCAATACATGTATGATAAGACATATTGTCATGCAGAAGTTAATCTATGTTATTTGGACATTGGCTTCTGCTTTTGGCATCCGTTGCTGTGAGTGTTGCCAGTTACCATACACATTGCTTGCTCAGAGGCAGACTACACAATTCTGCACACTACTGTGGTCTCCTTTAAGGACCCTGAGCCAGTGGTCGACAGTACTGCAGCCACTGCATCAATCACATTTGCCATCTACCAGTACCTACAGGACTGCATGAACCAGGCATTCACTTACCCAACTGTGGTTCATTGTACTAATGCCAAGCATCCAGTGTGGTGTACCCCAGCCATACACAGGATGTACAACACGAGGAGGTGGCTACTACAAGGTGGAGCAGACACCTTGTGAGGTATGACACCCTTGGTCATCATATGTGTAGAGTTACACACTGTCATGAAATTGTCCAGGGCACATTCCACAGATATACCTACATGGACCTGGCTAACAATCATACCACCTTTAGTTGCTATGCTCAACACCTGGGAGCTCACTCCCACATATGCTCTGACTGGGTTCACATAGAGGTGGGGTTTACTCAACATACACACATTGCCAACATACAGGCTGACAAGTCCAGTGAGGACATCTCCACACCCTCCCCCACACATGAGGAGATGTGTGTACCAGCGGTTTGTGGTCACCAAATGTTCTGTGACACACAGGTGGGACATGCTCTCTCCAGGGTAGTGGACATAGCATCCATGAGACCAGCTGGTGACCCCGCTGTGCACTCCACTATCTCATTTAGGAATTGGACCCACAGTTAGGACAGCTATGTCTTTGTAGCCTCACCTCAGGTAGGGAACCCAGGTTGTGTCACATGGCAACTGGAGTCCCACGTCACAGGGCCAATACCTCCACTGAGGCTGGTTATTACTGTCCCATTACCCTGAGGAGACCTATCTGCAAAGACATGGGGAGGGATCATACTGCGGCTCGTACATGACTGCATAGGGGACATACATACTTTGCATCACACACGGTTTGTCTTGTTCAGGGGCGGTTCATGCCTTTAAAGCATGGTTGACAGTTTCGGGACAGTCACCGAGGCCATTGATGGGGGTGTTGCAGTCCATACAGCCTACCTCGACCTGGCAAAGGCCTTCATCACATTACCCCCCTCAGGTATCGTTGATAAACCCATTGGCTGGGATGTGAACACATACATCACAGAATGTGTTGTAAACTGTCTATGTGACACAACCCACATGGTCATAGTTGCTGGCAGCATGTCAGACCTACTACCTGTCACAAGTGGTGTCCCATGGGGCCCTTCCATGGGTGCACTCCTGTCATACACCTACATTTTCACGGTACAGGCACACACAGGGGTGCTATGGGCAACAGTGTTTGTAGATGACTGCAAAACAGGTGCCATAGTGGGACGGACATCTGACACAGATATCCTTCGAAGGGGCCTCCCAGGTATGCATATCTGCTGTCAGGGACATGTCCCACAGCTAAATGCGAAGTAATGCAACATCATACCTGTGGAAAACTACTAGGTCACCCCTGTCCAGCATATAGGTGGCTGTACACTCAGCACATGGGTGATTACCAGGGATCAGGGGACAGAGTTTGTCGGTCACCATTCATTCCACACACACGTTGCTATCGTGGTTGTGTGGGACTTCTACATTGCCCACCTGTTTGTGCAGGGATTCACATCTACATCAGGCTAGGTCATTGTCTCCTTGTACCCATTACGTGTTACACCTATGATCTACTACATTGCCCCATTCATCTGACCATACACCTACAGCAGCTGGGAAGCCCACATAGGTTAATTGTTGTACAGATGCAGGATGACATCATTTTGTGTAATGCTGCCCCACTTGTAGGACCCTGCCACATTCGTCACATACCTGCTGTTTAGTGTTGACCTGTGCCTGACATACAAGGCCATGTCAACCCATATGTCATGTGTATGCTTCACCTACTGTATCTGCATCCCTCAGAACCACTAGGGCAGGTGACATTTACCTTGTCACGGTCATTAATGGGATGTGTTTGAGTGACACATATATCACCCAGACACTCATTATGCTGTGGATCTACATCACAGTACATGTGAGACAGAGATCCTTCCTAGCCTTGTTCGCGGGTATGTTGTCCATTGGATGGAGAATTGCAGGTATAGGCCAGGGATTACATCATTATCAGTGCTTGACGGAGGTACAGCAATATCATGAGTATTTTATCTGAAGCACAGAAGGTTGGCAAAGTCATCCTAACTATGGTGTAGTATTATGGCTGAACCTGGGACGATGGCCTACCCTGTACCTATGGACGATGAACCTATATTCATAGTTTGTCACATTTACAATTGTCTATCCACTATACTCTTTCTCCAGTGTATATTTCTGTGGCACATGATTGTCCTCTGTATTACATGCAGGTATGCTGTGTACAGTGCACATACGTCACTGTTGATGACAGTGTATCTGTGTCCCTAACACTGTGATACTGAGGACTACCACACATCCTTCACAACATTACATGCATATGTCCATTCTATTCTTCTTTGGCCTATGGGGGGGGTGTTAAGGCAAACATTACTCAAGTCCCTGTTTGTGCATGCTTCATGTTGGTGTTTGACCAGGCTCCATTGCAGTCATGTGTTGGACAGTAGTGTGTCTGTGTGTTTGCCATGTGTTTTTATTGCCGGTACATCTGTGGGAGGTGTAGTTGGCACATGTTCCTCTTTGCAGGGACACCCATCCTGGGGTTTGTGTCATGCATCTGCACTTGGCACGTGCCATATGTCCTGTACTATTCCCACAGTCGTGTATGCCTTCATGCACTACTACTGCGTGTTACTGGCTGTTTGTATGTGGTACACATGGACATTGTGATGGTTGGCTTGACCTATTCCCATGCTAGAACGTACACATCTGTCAATTAAGTTTTTTAAATCAAACTATAACACTCATTCGTATTTTCACAATGACAGTCAATAACATAGGAAGATGAGATTAATAACGTTTTACTACTGTGCAGCAGGAGGCAAAGAAGTATGCAGTAAAAGTTTAGACATTTGTTTAACTCTATACATGTTACATCTGTATGAGCATTCTGTATACTATCATCTTTTGCACACATTAATGATGTGGTCAGTCACAAGGCATTTACATCGCTAGAGTCCAGAACGTTGTATTCCTACAACAGTGCTCAGGTAATGCTTATTAAATGTTTTCCCATGAGGATAGCACAACCTTGCGAGCCACATATTCAATTAGACTGTATTCCGGTAAATTCTGCTCTGTCACGGTTCCAACACTGTTCAGATCCAGTCCTCACTCCATTTCCTACTAGGTTCCTTT
This sequence comes from Protopterus annectens, assembly GCF_019279795.1. Lineage (NCBI taxonomy): Eukaryota > Metazoa > Chordata > Ceratodontiformes > Protopteridae > Protopterus > Protopterus annectens. Next base: position 1,232,378,789 of record NC_056737.1, read on the forward strand.
GTCTCTCTGCTGAGCAGCTGTACTCTGTGTTAGAGCTCACAAGCCTATCCTCCTCAGTGGAAGGATGACAGATATACCTGTACATACATGTATTATTCTCTAACCGAGCAGATGACTAATGCTGAATGACATACACCTGCTGCACTGGTTACTGCTAGGGTCAGGGTTCAATCACACTGCAGCTACACTACAGGCAATTACATGCATGATAAGCTGTACTGCCATATTGTAAGGTAGAATAATATGCATTATACACTATTTGCTTCTAAAGTTGCACGTCATATATATGTTTAAATATGTATTTTGCTAACATTCTCCCTCCTTTGATTGCTTCTACTCTATCCAGAAACATATACAACATTATTTCATTCCTAGCCTCTTCCTCTGTGGAACGTTTAACTAGGCAAGTAATTTGTTGTACATTTCAAGAAGGATTGCATTTTCTATTGACAAATACCACTACAGGTCTTGATACATAGTCTCGGGTACAGATATGTCGCCAGAGTCCCTGACTAATACTTACATGCAAAGTATCCCACAATAGACACATGCTCCCAATATGAGCAGAACAACACAAATGGCAATCATGATATTCAGTATGACTGACCCCATCCACCCAATGGTTTGTGGAAATGGTTCATCAGTGGGTTTGGGCCTGGTTCCGCCATGGATGACACCTGCTGTATTACCTCTAGGTGGGCGTTGATTTTGGTCTCTTCATGTGGTAGTTGGACACAGCGATCTTCTTCAATAAGCGCCAAGACCAATTCTCAGCGCCACATTGCAGTCGTGCGCTATTACATTTTGTGACACAACAGTTCTCATTGCATCCAGTTCATCAGTCACAAGTTCAAGAGCGGAAAGTCACATTCATCCTTCCTCCGACAGGTTTTGATAACTTCCTCTGTTCCCTGATTGATTTCACTACTCCACAAGCTGGGAGTGTTCCAGCCCAGGTTATGACGCTGTCACTCAAGTCCATATGAATCGATATTCCTTTATCTCTTGCAGAAGACTGGAATGTCAGAACAGCTTCCATTTCACCCACTGGATTAGTAGGTTTCTCGACTGTGTTCCCTGTTCTTCGAGCTATATGTGTTATAGTTCGTTTCGCACCCAGAGGCAATTGTGCAGTATGTCATGTGACTGGAGCCAGATAACCCAAATAACAACTGCCGGACCAATTCCCAGGTAACCATTGATATGCTTATTTCCCACAAACAACATAACAATATTCTACTTTACTACTGATGCGGGTTACCTCTGCATGTAACATTTTCCTGTCTCTAACAGAGGACTGTTTATACAATTCAGGATGTTTCTGCACATCCTTCCACATTGTTCTCATGATGTTTCAATACAAATAATGAATGGTGCTACAAGTAGTACTGTGATCTTTGGCTGTTATATGACATTCGTAAGGCACAGTTATGTTACAAATACTCCCACCAACTGAAACTGTATCATGTTTATGATAACATACAATTCCTTTTTGTGTAACAGGTAAGTACATTGCCACGTTGTCCTGTGATCTCACAGAACCTGTATCAAAGTGTAAATATTCACAAGTCTCAATCTATCCCCAAGGGGACAACATGCATCGGAAGTCCTCCATATGATGTAGGTATGGCAGTACAAACACAGCAATTTAAAGTGTTCATAGTCTCTATATGCACACGCGTCATGCCTAGGTATCTGTTGAAGTGTGGAAGACACTCTGTGGCCAGTTCATCACGTATCGGTATTTGTATCCGTGTAGTTATATGCAGGTAAGGTCCCAGCAAATGTAAAGTAAACACAAACATGGTTAATAGGTGTATAATCATTAGGACAGCAAACAAAATGTCTTTGGGGTTGCTTTGTATTGTTATACAGTCTTGGCCGGGTGATTCAGGCTCTTTGGTATATCAGCTACAAGATGTCAATCAGACTTGATATCCTTTACCGGTTTGAAAAATGTGAGGTGGACCCAGGACGACCTCTCTACAAACTTTACTGCAGTAGGCGTTGCCAACAGTACCCGGTACAGACCTTCACAATTTCCACTTGGCAATAATGTTCTTTGGATAACAGTGACATACACACAGGATACTGGTGTCAGCTATGCGTCCGTCTTCGTTTGCTCTTTATCTGTAAAAGACTTTAACTGAAGAACAGTGTTATTGTTTAACAATCCTCTCATGTCACCTGCTAATGAGTCATCGACCTCCGGCTCTGCAGGCATGACAGCTTTCCAATCTGGCACATGATATGCCATTCCACATACTACTTCGAAGTGGGTGCAGCACTTTACATTTGGAACTGTTGTCATGCTCAGCAATGCTAGAGGTAGACAGCACATGTAACTCGTCTGGATGTCACCCACCAACCTCCTCTACTTATTTCTCGGGATCCCATTTTACGGCCAGCAGTCATGCTGACTGTGGGTTGTACATGCAATTTACATTCATGGTAATACAAACTAATCCCCCAGGTTGCGTGATTGTCTGGTTCACTACATGTGTTCTGTTGTCACTGTAGCTTCTTTACAGCATGCCAGATCTAGGGATACTTTATTTTACTGGCACCTTTGCCACTGCTGCTGCATCCGGATTCATGGTTGGGAATGCTTCTACCCATTTTGATTATATATATGTGTAATCACTAAACAGTATTTGTTACCTTCACATTTATTCAGATGTATGAACTCCATACAAATAGTACGGAACGGTTATGGTGGTGTGGGTAAACTCACTCCCTTCGGTTTAAATGCTCCCTGTGCATGATATCTACTGCAAATGTGACACGCTGTTCATGATGTTTGTATGTGGTTCGTAATTCCGTATGTTAGGGGTATTCTGTTAACCAAATGTACCATCCCCTCTGTTGAGACATGTCTCTACCCATGGCTCCACAAAGCCGCATATCTGAATACATTAGACGTTAATATTGGCTTTATCACTGTGGATATGTGCAGTCCGTATTCAAGGATTGCTCTTCGTCATACCCACGTCGGCTTTTCTGCTTTCGTAGTTGATGTTTGCATTGTTTGTAAAATTTCTACTTCTAAACTGTCTGAGGTTTGTCATTCCTCATTCACACAAACACTTTCCAACTGTGAGGCTGCTTGTTTTGCAGATGCATGAGCTCATGCCTTACCTTTCCTACTGTTATCCTGTTGCTTTCTATGACCTGCACATTTACAATTACCTACTTTAGTGGGTAACTGAATGGAGTCTAATGCATTCAGGATCAATTGCGCATGATTAATCGGTTTACCGGTGGATGTTATCATTCCCCTATTCTTCCACTGCTGCTCATAAACATGCACTGTACAGACAACATACTGACTATCGGGACATATGTCCACACATCAGTTTTCCGCTACAGTACAAGCACGTCTTAAAGCTATCTATTCTGCTGCTTGAGCAGACACGTTATGCTGCAGGGTTTGGCCGTCTACAATCTCATTATCAATAACTACTGCATAACCTACTTGATTCGTTCCTGTAGGACTCTGTCTTCATGATCCGTACACATTAACTGTCACCTCTGCATCATCTAAGGGTATATCAGTGATATCATGTCTGTGTGTAGTTATTTAATCCATTTCGTATAGGCAACTGTGTGGTGTGCCATACACAGGTGTCGGACGTGACGTTGATAGGTTTCATGTTGTACAACGTTCAATCACCATATGAGGTTGACTCATTGGTAGGGTCAAACAAGACAGATGTCTAGCACGGGTCAGGAATGCTATCTTCTCTTGCAGCAGACTGATCGCAACTGCATGAGACATTCTCACAGTGAGAGGGTGGTCTAGTAACATTAAGGCCGGGGCCTGTACTGCCATGGGTGCTACAACAACTGCCTGTACACAATGTGGCACTGACCATGCCACAGTGTCCAACTGCAATGAGTAGTAAGCTATGTAGCGTTGCTGACTTCCATGCTGTTGCATCGAGACTGACATCATATATCTCCGCTTACAATCTACAGTCTGACAACATGTGTTATGATTATTCAGGAGACCTACTACAGATGTTGAAGCTATCAATCATTCTAGTCTGCAGAAAGCTGTTTCTGCTACTGTAATCCAGTGTAGTATGTGTTGTGCTGCCATAGGTGTATTAAAGATTAAGGCAGACAATACAGCGGATTCCAAAGCATTGTTTGGTAACCAGCTTTGACAAATGTTAGTCGGCCCAGACAGGACTTCATTCCCTTCTTGTTAGTTGGCTTGGGTGCTTATGAAATTGCTACCTTCCTATCGTCATGTGATGTTCTACCCTACTTGGATACCACATATCCCAGGTACTTGACCTGTATTCTCTGTAGTTGCAATTTATGCTTGCTTACTTTATGTCCCTGTTCTGCTGAATATCTCCATAATGCTATTGTATCTTCCATACATTGCTGCTGGGTAGGGGCCGCAAGCAGAATATCATCCACATAAAGTAGAACTTGACTGGCCCCGGGTGGAGTTAACACCGGAATGTAGCTAGCCATCCCCTGTGGGAATATCGTTGTACTTTCACAGTATCCCCGCGATAGCCGGGTATGGCTGTATCTGTTACCCTGAATGTACATGCAAAGCAATACGGACTATCTGGATGTATAGGTATTGCAAAGGAAGCATAGCTTATATGTACCACGGTAAGATACTTCTGTGGTGTGTTCATAGCATTGAATATAGTGTGTGGGTCTGGCACCATTGCTACCCTAAGTATTATTACATGATTTACAGCTTGTACATACTGTACCATCCGCCATTCCCCCTTTGTTTTCCGATCAGAAGATACAGGGGTATTGCATGGTGAATAGCGATTACTTTGTAGATGGGGAATTCCCTCTGTGACTTTACAGATATCTTCTGGTGTCCACGGTCTATACACTACGGGGTTGGGTCCTGGCCTTCCTGTCCTGCATGAGGGTTCGGTACTTCAATTAATTGACAGATATCCTCACTCTGTTCTAGTGACTGTCTTCTTACTCGGGTGTCCCTAGGTATGTTACGAGTTCGGGATGTGGTTTCAATAGCTTCTGTTACATTTGGTCATTGTGCTACCTCTGTTGCCACAGGATAACGTGTGGGGACTAGCCTGCCCTCCCGCTTCATATCCTGGATGTGGTATCGGAGGTGGTAGCGGGTTGTGGGGGGGGGCTATCGGTACTACTGTATTATGATCTTCTCTGTGTACGTATGATGCTTTGCCATTTGTAGTGTTCTGTTCCCTTCGGTTCACTACCTCAATCCACCTATGTGCATGACGGATACCCAATTGTCGTTGTTTTGTCGCCTGCACATCTTAGGGCTGCCACCTTTTCAGATGCACAATGTGGGACATTAGTGTGGTGAACGTGTAATTTTCCAGGAAAAAGCATACCCACGGCCAGTACATAGGACAGGATTTCACATTTTGCCAGGAGAGCGACCAATTGTTGGAGCATTTCAGTTGCTTATTCTGTTTATTATGATATTTTGTTGTTCCAGATAAAAAATTACTGTTTTATGCTACCATTTTGAAAGATATCTGGAAAATGTTTTTCCTGAGATATCAGGACATTTGCCATTTGTTCGGTTTGTTTGCAGGACACAACTGGCCAAAGAGGGACTGTCCCTCTCAGGGTGGGACAGGTGTTTACCCTAGGACATGTGCATCACATTTTCAGGGATTACAATGTTTCAGTAACGATATTTTATGTGATATACCATCAATGTCATATTTATTACCCCATTTTGCTGCATAACTCACATTATGTGCTCTCTGCGATTGCATATACTTCACGTCACCCGTCAAACGCGGATCACATGATCTGTTTCTTCAGTAATCTCCCATATCCTCTACACGACTGCTACGTACCCTTCTCTCATACCACGTGGTGTCTCCTTCCCTGTATCCACTGTAGTGTCTACAATCACTATTTACTCTGCTGTGTGTTCCCCTGACCTATGTTCAGATTTAACAGTATTTGGATAGGTCTTGACCGCTATCACAACTGTTAACAGAAACACAATGTAGTCTGGTCCCTGATCTACAATAGAGACAAAGAAGCAAACACTCCTTACCTGGGCCTCCTGTTTAAGGCTGCACGATTTCTTCTTGGGATCCAGTTTTCCGCTTTTCAGCCACAGATCAGACAGTAAACAGCCTCTTTACACACAACAATTCAGTCGGAGGTCTTTTCATTCAAGAAGAACCATTTATGCAAATTCTCCTGCGTAGATGTCTAACCAGCCATGCACTCTGACCTGTAGCTTACCAAGGGAATTCCGGATTACAAGGATCACAATGTCAAATAAGTTGTTAAAACCAGACTGTAGTTATCAGTAGGCTTTTCTAAGTGACAGCCAATAACACAGGAGGCTCGGGTTCGGAAAGATTTAGTAGTGTACACAGGCAGGCTAAATAATATACAGTCCAAGTATGAGAGTTTTGTCTGACTCTATACAGTAAGCAGTTTCTTTATATAGTGTTTACAATCAGCTTTTGCCCACCTTACTGACGTGGTCGGTCACAGGGCATTTCCATCACTATGGTCCACAATAGTCTATACATACGTGGGTGCTGGGGTCGTGCTTTTAAAATGTTTTCCCATGAGAATAACACAGCCTTGCAAGGCACCTTGTCAATTACAGTGTCCTTCTGTGATTGTAGCTGTTTCAAGGACCCTAGACTGTTCCGATACAGTGGACAGTTAATTTCTTAATACGTTGCTTTGTCTCTCTGGTAAGGAGTTGTACTGTTATCTTCGATAGAGCTCACAAGGCCATCCTCCTCAGGGGAAGGAGTGATGTTATGCATGTACATACATTTATTGTTCTGTAACCCAGCAAATAATTGATGCTGACAGACATAAGCCTGCTGTACTGCTTACTGCCAGGTTCAGAATTCCATCACACTACAGCTTAGCTTCACCAATTACATGCAGGCTTAGTTCTACTGCCATATTGTACGGTACAATTCAATGCATTATATAGTATTTCGAGTCTAAACTGGCACTTCATATGTGTTTCTATATATATTTTTCGAACAACAGCCATCCGGCCATATGCATGTTGTTCCGTCCTTTACCTTGACCGTGTGTATTTGTCCGTGCGGCAACGCTACTCTCCACATGTGATGTCCCACCTTCCCCTTCTTTGCCTGTAGCACCCTGTTAGGACGTCCTGTTTGGTAGGCACGTGTTCCGCTATATGTGATCGACTTCACTGCATAGCTAATCATCGATGCGGTGGTCCAACAACCCGACTTGTCCACATGTGTACAGTTATGTGCACCGTGTCGTATGCAAACCTATATGGTTTGGACGGGTACATACCACATGCGGGATGTACACATTCTGCAGACACATTCACATGCAGCCATTTACATATCTGTACCTGAGGTGGGTTGGTGACATGTGGGGTATGTATTTGCCCGCGTTGCATTGCCTAACACAAACATCTTACCACATTTCAGGTATGCACATTGTGTGTGGGTGTATAGCTGCACACGGATGCTAGCAGGTTAGGGTGCAAAGGTGTACATGGGTGGGACTGACATGTACAATGAGGCTATTGTGTATTACATCTGAATGCATGGGTTCTGCTTCTGGATATTACACTTCAACATACGCCATCCAGTGTATGCAACAGAGACGTTGCTGGGTGTGGGATATGTTGCTATGCACATGTTTGCCTGTGTTTGAGGTATCTTGCTTCCTTACTGTTGTTATGTCAACACAGCTACCCGGCTATGTACTCTCACTACTGCTTGTGACCATTATGGTTGGCACCTTTTCCAATGCCCATAGTGGGGCATGTTATGTGGAAACTTCTGAATTTGCAGGACTACACATACCCACGGCTAGTGCAGTTGACAGAACTTCACTTGTTTGCCATACTTTAAGCTTATTCTGTAAGCATTTGGGTTCCTTATTCATTTTCTTATGCCATATCTGTGTTTCATATAGTAATGTATATGTTTTATGCTACTATTACATGTATATTGCGAGAATTTTCTTGGCAGGGGATCGGAGGTCATTTTCCATTTTTCCGATTGTTGCAGGGACACAACTGTCCAATCAGGGACTGTCCATGGCACATTGGGACAGCAGGTAACCCTGGTGACCATGCCCATGTCACTACTGGGGTTGCCACCTTTTCCAGTTTCCAATCTGGGATATTTCCGGGACTCACATCTGACTTTACAGGATGACACATACACACGGTCACTATATAGCATAGAACTTCACTTGTTTGCCTAAATGAAAGCTTATTGTTGTGGCAATTTGCTTGCTTATTCTGTTTCTTGTGTCATTTAGGTATTTCTGTTACAGAAATAACCAATTCATGCTACCATTACATTAAATACGGGATATCATTGTGTCCTACAATCTTAGCACATCTGCCATTTTTAATACGTTTTTTCGGGACACAACTGGCCATAGAGACTGCCCCAACCAAAGTGGGACAGGTGGTGACCTTAGTCGCTGCTCCTATGTCGGTGCAGCGCGCTGACATGCTGCTGTACACCTTCTCTGAGTGTAAGCACTGACGGTGCATTGCGGGACAAACGCGGTCTTATGCGTATCCTTTGCTCCTTGGACGGGTACACTTATGCCTTCGTGGCTTGTATTTGCTTCTCCGTTAATTTGGGACGGGTACTATGTTGCATACTCTACGTGCGTTTCATTCTGCACGGGACCTGGCTGCTGCCATTACTATTATGGGCGGACCGTGGTTGTCAGCACATTAGGTTGCTCACCTCATGCCGGCTTAGACACGCCTCCAGACGCATCCTACCTAGGCTCGCTCACGTACACTAAGCACGTGTCTGTGGTTCCGGTGCACTCTCATTAATATGTATATGGCGCTACTGCGCCGGCTATTCACTGCACCGCCGGCGCAAGCCTTACGCCGGCCTTGCGCCGAGCTTCATGAATCCCGGGGTCTATGTTTATATTTTTTTCTGAATAGAATTTTTTTATTATTATTATTTTTCTTTTCTTAGTTTATGGATTTAGCACAAGCTTTTGCACTGCCTTTTTATACTTTTGTTCTTTATGTTATCATATCTAAATTATATAACATGGTCTTTTATTATTTTATATTAAATAATTAAACTTATTATAATTAAATGTTAATGGTATAACCTAGAAAAGAGAGTGAACTTAATAAAATACTTAGTTTTAAACAATCTTTGTGTTGTATACCTTCAAGAGACACATTTTTTTTCTTATGAACTGGAAATGAAAACTGGAAATCTAATAAATAAGTCCAAAAAAATCCAAAAAAGATAAATAGCTATTTTATAGAAAAAGAGATGCAGATGCTTCATGTTCTATATAAATATGAGGAAAAAGAGGGTCTATTCATCTTAGTTATTAGAAAATATAGAATACAATTTGGACTCTGGACAATCTATATTGATTCCTGCAATGGAACGCAAATTAGCCAAAACATCTTAGTTTTATAATTAATAATTACAAGTGAAATTTAATTATAGGCGGTACATTTAACTGTCTTTTAGATAATTCAGAATTCAGTTTTTGTTGAAAATTTTAATTATTTCCCATTGCGAAATCTTTAAAAACTCAGAAAACTATTTTTTTATTATTAAAGATGACTTTAGCTTTGCAGATGTAAGTTCATTAAATTTAACCTGTTATTCTTTTAATTATAATACCTAGACAAGAATTGATAAATTAATGGTTTCTCAAGACATAATTTCTGGAATAATCACTACCAAAATAATATATTGTTCTCTGATCAGAATTCATTAATTTTAAATATAGAAACAAATTTTAAAGGGTTGTCATATGTTTCCAGAATTCCAGCATATATTACTAAAATGAAACACTACAAAACATGGCTACTTAATGAATTAGATAATTGTTTGCATTTAATTATGGTTCAGGATTGTTTTAACTATATATATATATATATATATATATATATATATATATATATATATGGTCAAACAATGTTTTAGCATAAACACAACCTAAAAGAATGGAATAAGAAAATAGTGGATATTCAAATAAAATGGAAAAAATATAAGAAAAAAGAAGAGAACAAATTAGGAGTCAATATGGAGGAGATAAAGGCTCTTAATAAAAATATAATTAGCTCTTTTTTATTTATTTATTTTTATTTATTTACATTTGTTTACTAGGAAATTCCGACTGGGCACAGGTCCTTTTTCCAGTGGAGGCCCTGGGAGAAAAGCTACACACAAACAAAATATCAACAATAGAGTTACATGAAGAAACAATTGTTGTAAATACAATAACAAGTGATGCAAGCAATAGTCACATTGTAAACATGAGCAACAGAGTTAAATGAAGAACATACAATAACAAACAATACATGCGATAGCAATATCGTATACATATAATATGACACATGGTAACGATCATGGTATTCTAATATCTAGCTAGGAACTACTAATAATGGTAATAAGTATATTGAGATAGTAGTAAGCTCAAAACAGGTACTGTTATAGACTAAGCTATTGCTATAATCTCAAACTAATGTAAAGCAGTTGTTCCACAAGATGATGAAAATAACTGGAAGGGCTAGGTGGAGTAGCAGGGGAAGAAAGAAGGAGAAAAAGAAGAGACTGAGGAAGTAGTAAAAGAGTCAGTGCAAAGTAGGTGGGTGTAAGGTAGGTGGAGATGTATTTGAGGTTGAGATTAAGAGAGGTAGTTAATGTTAGAAGAGAGACTGAAGGATTGAGTAGGGTAGGGGAGGGAACAGGGAAAGCCAGAGCCTGCAGAGGAAATATAACAACGAACCAACAGTGGGAGGCAGGGTGGCTAGGAAAGGAGAGACGAAGGAGAGGCAGAGAAGATGAGTAACTAGTCAGGATTGGTGCATGATGGACATAACCAGTGACTTTTTAAGTGGGCTTTTAGTATAGCTTTGAAATGTTTGCCTGAGGGTAGTGTGGTTATGGGGGGAGAGTATTCCACAACCTTGATATTCTCCAGCTGAGTTCTTGGCTTTGATTACTAGCAGTTGATTTTTGCTGCTAGAGCATAATGGTCTAGTGGTACAGTAGGGCTGGAAAAGGCTTTAAAGGGATGGGACATTAAGAGGATGGTTTACTAACTTGTGAGTGAGAGAAAGTTGATTCAGATGAAGAAGTTGAGGGAGTTCTAGTCAGTCAAGTTCTCTAAGTGAGATACAGTGGTGGCTGCAATAGGATCCTCCTGTGGCAAACATAGCAACTTTGTTGTAGCAGGCCTCAAGCTTTCTTATGTCTGTTTGTCCAAGGTTGATAAGTATAGGAGAGGTGTAGAGTAAAGTGTTGATAAGGTCAGAATTGGCAACAAAAATGCTGGTTGTTTTGGTGAGGAATTGTTTGTTTCTATACAAGGCCCCAAGTTTTTTGTGAATTTTCTTTTATGGTTAGAGAAATGTGAATGTCGAATCTGAGATAGTTGTCAATCTCCACAGTAGTTTGGTGTGCTCTGTTGGGGAGATGATGGTATTGTCATTGGCTAGAATATTAAAGTGGGGGTTGGTTAGGTTAGATTTTGTGGGTTGAAAAATGAGGAGTTTTGTCTTGTTTGGGGTGAGTATTAACTGGGTATTAGATAGACAAATTTCAACTGAGGAGAAGGCTTCCTGTGTGATCTTATGGAGTTCAGGTATAGTTGGGGCTGAGCAGATGAGGGTGGCATCATCTGCATACTGTATGAGAGAGGCCTGCTTGGTTGCAGTAAATAGATTATTGGTGAAGAATGAGAATAGTAGGGGTCCAAGATGGAGCCCTGGGGAACACTGAGTGTGACAGGGAGTCGAGGAGATTGGTCATTATGCCAAACAACGGATTGTTGGCGGTCAGTTAGATAGCTGTGAAACCAGTCTATAGCTGATTGTGAAAAGGATAGGTTAGTGAGTACAGAAGTTAGCTGTTTGTGTGAGACCATGTCAAAAGCTTTAGCTAGATCCAGGAATATGGCAGAGGAGAACAGGCCATTATTTTTGTGATGAAGAACAGTGTTAGTGAAAGAGAGCAAGGTGGTAGTAGTGCTGTGGAATGGCCTGAAGCCATGCTGGGTGCTGGAGAGAAGTTTATTAGTTAAGAGGTAGTCCAGGACTTGAGAATGAATGCATTTCTCAAGTATCTTGGAAAGTGTAGAAACAATTGCTATGGGGCGGTAATTGGAGATTTCAGTGCATCAGCCGCCTTTATGGAGGGGTATGATGTGGGATATTTTCCACAGTGTAGGGACATATAATTTTGATAAGGCTGGTTACTCAAGATGGAGACAGGATAGGTTAGGGATCTGGCTGCTATTTTTAGGTATTTGCAGGGGGGATTGTCAGCAGTTACTTTTATAAACTTAAGGTTCATTAGAAGTTTTATTTTTATGTTGGAGGTAGGCATTGGTGTAAATGAATAGACAGTGGGATGAGTATTTGGTTTTGATGTGAGGAGGGTGGCGGTTGTGTTGTTTAGCCAAAGATAGAATGGTTTCAGTTAAGTGTTTATTGAATGAGGCAGCAAGACTGTTAGAGGAGGGGAGAGTGATAGGTGGGGGGGTGGGGGTAACAACTTTACCTGGATGGAGAATGGGGTTTATGCAGGACCAGAACTGCTTAGGGTTATGATGGGAGGAGTTTAGGGCATGACGGATAACATTGGGTTTTGTCATCCTTTATTTGCTTTTTGACCCGATTGTGTAACTCTAGGAATGCCTGTCTAGAGGATGGATTTTTTTTTTAAGTGCCAGTGTTCCCAGGCCTTGTCTCTGAATTTCATTAATGACCTAGTGCCTTTTTGTAGCCAAGAGGAGTGCTGTGCCTTGACTCTGGCATTTCTTATGGTGGCATGTGTTTAGGATGTTTAGGAAGGTGGTATTGAAGAACCAAACAGCTTCATCCAATTGAGGTACATTAGTGGTGACCAATTACAGTTTTTCAGGGATGAGATAAAGGTGTGAGGGTTAAAGTTTACCCTGTTTCATATTTGTCGATGGATGATGGGTTTAGTATTATTTAAGTGGTGTTTCAGAAGGAATGTTGGAGTATGATCACTGAGGCTGTCTGGTAAACAGCCATCTGTGTATGACTGAGGGTTTTATTGACTAATATGCAGTCAAGAGTAGAATGTTTGTTAGAGTTTTTATTTATCTGGGTAGGTGACTGTATAAGTTGGGAGAAACCAAGAAGGGTTAGATGGTGGAAAGGATGATTGTTGCTATAGGATAGCAAATCAATTTTAAAATCATCTAGAATTATGGTTTCTTGGGGATGGGAATGGCTAGCCCAACTGAGGAGGTTTTCCAGAGGTGAGATGTTATGGCCAGGTAGGAAGTAGCATCCAATGATGTTGATTGATTTATTCGGGTTTAGTTTGAGGTTTGCATATAGAATTTTTTCATTTCCAATTTCTGAGGACTGATTTGTTAAGGATTGGGATGTTTAAGTGGTGTTTAAACATTAGAGCAACACCACCTCCTTTTTTGGATTGCCTATCCACACAAAGTATGTTGGAAGTATTTCTTCAATTTTAATGTGAGGTTTGAGCCAGGTTTCAGTTAGGGTAATTATATCTGGGGAATATAAAGCTATGTTTGCGTGAAGATCATGGGTTTTATTGGTTATACATATGATATTTAGACTCAGGAGGAAGAGGTCAAATGGCATTCTGTTGGATGCTAGTTGTGGGATGGAGCAACTATTGGCAAGTTATTAGGTATGGAGTTGGAGATGTTTGGACCTGGGTTGGGGTGGATGTCACCACTGAGGGCTAATTTTGATAGGACAGTGTACATAAGTTTTATCAATATGATAAATAGTCTGTCCTATTTTAGGGATATTTTTGTTTGTTTGTATGAGGAGACTGATAGTGTCGTGTGTACATTGGGATGGTGATTATGCTGGGTATAACCGGAGTAATAAGAGGGTGGGGGATGAATAGTAGTGGGAGTAGTGGTGCAGTGAAAATGGTTGGGTGGTTTTATTATGGTGTTCTTGTAGGATGTAAGGTGAGCAAAGAGAGTGCAAGTAATGTTATGTAGTAGAATAGTCTTAGTTGACGAACTTAGCTAGGAAGTGGGTGGTGCAATGTTGGTGGTAAGGGAGAGTGATATTAAGCAAAGATGTGATTGGTTTGCTGTTTGTTGGGAGAGATTAGTAATTTGAATAAATGTAGGAGTAATGAGGGCAGGTGGGATTTGGAGAAAGGGTAGTGAAGTGGAGTGAGCACGAAGGGAGAATGAAGCGGGCAGACCCACATCAAAGGAAGAAACAATGACCAAGAAAAACAATCACTCAATCATCTAGTTAAAGTAAGGAACCTAGGTAAGTGTTGAACAAAGCCCTTATGTCATAAAACTGAATTAACTTTAGAAAAACTGAAAAAAGCTTCTTATTCAAGAAGCATCTGAAAAAAGTCACAAAAAGTAAGAAATTTCAAACAGATATAAATAATATAGAACTAAGAAATTTTGCAACAAATAAATTAAATTCAGATGTTGTTGTGTCTTTCGATAGTCGTGATATATTAGAAATTTTCAGAAACTATTACTTATCCTCAAATCTAAAAGTAGTGAATAAAGGAAAATATTTAACACCAGCAATTGACCAATACTTAGTTAAGAACTCTCTTCCTTACAAAAAACTAATTTATTAAAACCCATATCCCTAGAAGACATAAATCAAACAATGACAATTACTAAACCTAATAAAGGCTCCTAGAAATGATAGTATTATCCCAGAATTGTATAAATTATTCCCACAATAAAATTATAATGAAACAGCATAATATCATGATAAATATACAAAATCATGAACATATGTCTGCTTCATGGTATTGTTCCTTGATCACCCCAGTTATAAAAGAACAACATGGAAGGTGTAAAACTTATCCTTTTATTGACACTAAAAAAAAACTTTATATATCCAATAACAGCAAAAGAATTTACAGTAAAAGCAGTAGCCACCTGTAATACCAAACATCTGGTTTACTTAGCAACTTGTGGGAAATGCCAAGGTTTTTATATAAGCAAAACAAATCAGAAGTTTAAGGAAAGGATACAATGACATCTAAGAGACATCAGACATAAAGAGATGATGAATGGGCTATTAACCACATTGTGGATAATTCCAACTGTGTATTTACATTTAAAGCTTTAGAAACAATATCAACTAATCTTAGAGGTGGAGACTTACAAAACTTCACAGAAATTTGTAAAATAGGTTGAATTATGAATCTGCAAGCCCACCAACCACCAGGTTTTAATATTAGGATCCCATTGAAACCAATTTTAAAGAATAGATACTTAACTGTTAATTGAACTGATAACATTCTTTTAAGCTAAGTTGTAATAAGCATGTGAGAACTTAGGTATGATATGTGAGTTGAGGGGACCTGTGCTCCCCCCTGATTGGATAGAGTTTTATATTCAGGAGATCGTAGAGATGAGAAGCAGCTTCAGCACCAATCCAGTATTAACTTATATTGGTTCATTTTTATCCCCGCATAGTTCTGAGATTGTATTGTTTGGACTGTCCAGGCCAGTAAATATAAATAGTCATATACATATATATATATATATATATATATATATATATATATATATATATACACACACATATGAATCTATATTCCCCCTCCCCCCTTGCTCCCCTTCTTCCTGTTCACTAAGAGATTTTGCCCTTGTATTCTGAGGGGTGGAACTAATTAGTAGCCTCTCATCAACAGGATATATCTGGGACTTTTAGTGTTCGGTGGGTTGTGTTTCTATTAGTACATCCTCCAGCTGTGACTAGAGGATGGCACTTGGTGACAATAAAACAATAAAAGTAAATAATAAAAGATATAGTTATATCCTGCTAAGGCAAGATAAACTTACAATTGCCATAAGGACAGTTCTTGCAATGGCCATACCTTCTTATTGGAATATACGGTAAACTTGGGGGCACAATAGGAGTTACCTTAAGTGCATCCTTTTCTGCCAATATCTTGAATGTTTTCTGTTGAACTAAAAAAAATTATATGCAGAGTACCAGGATGAGACCCCTTTTGTAAGGTTTTTGTTCCTTGCCTGAAGCAATGAGGAAACTTTGCTTAATTTGGGCTTTTTTTCCCTCTGTTCACTAGGAAGCTTTTGCTAATGGACAGCATAGATGAACAGGAATAATAAAAATAAAAATATTAAAATTAAGTTAAAAAGTGGTAAAACCAGTTCATTAGGTTAACTTGTTTGCTTTATACAGCAGATTAGTAATGGAAAAGTTCATGTGAACAATGAAGAAATAGCAGTGTTACAAGACTGGCTGAAGGCTTGGTAATAGCACTCTAATAGGCTGCACCAGTAATTGGAAGGAAACAGTATTTAAAATATTTGATTGGTACTTATACACTACAGGGTGTTAACCTTCTCTGAGTGCAGAGATGTAAAGAACAGATAGTGTATATACCTGATTGAGGGCACTGCAGCAGCAGCAGCAAAGGATTTTGATTGGAAGCTACATCTTTTGCAGAGTTTGCTTCTGACCAAGGACTAAGAGTTAAGAGGTGCACTGCTGATAGGATAAAAAAATACTTTTAAGCCACTGGATTGGCTGCAATACAGTATATATGTTTTTACCCAGCACTTGTTATTTATGATCTGAAGAAGGCTTTAAGAAGCTGAACACACTTAGCTGGGAATTCCATCTGTTTTTAACACTTGTATTGTTTTTTCTGTGAATAAAGAGTGTTTTTATCACTGTGACACAGAGCAAGCTTGAGGTGGTGTACCTCAAAGACTTTCTCACTCAGTTATAAAAGAAGGTTAAAATCTACAAATATGCTCTTCATATATGCTTTGCTAAATGAACATAATAAAACTTTTATGTCTATACTAGTAGATAGAATGAAGTTGATTTTACCCAGCTTAGTCATTTTAGATCAATCTGGTTTTATTTATAAAAGACAAACTTAAGATAATATAAAAATAATTATTACTCTTATAGATTTTTATGAATAGTGGGAAATATGAAACAATTTCTATTAGTCTAGACACTGAAAAAGCAATTGATTCATTTGATTGGAATTTTTTATTTGAGGTGTTAAATCTGTTTAATTTTCCTATCCAGTTTGCCTTGATGTTAACATATATTAATATTATTAATAATAATAATAATAATAATAATAATAATAATAATAATAATAATAATAAAGCTTATGTAAAGTTTGGTCCATTTACCTCAGATTTTAAAAATATAACAAAGGGAACTGAGCAATGTTCATAGGTTCATAGGTTCATAGGTTCATACTAGGCTATCTGCCCTAGGGCATTTATACGCCTAGCCAGAGTGTGTTTGGCTTTCGCCACCCATTTTAAATTAATTTTGCTATGCCCTTTTTTGAGGTTAGTATACTGTGCCTCTGTCTAACAGTGACACAGAAGTGATACCCGGGGTAAACCTACGATCCCCCATCCACTCATCAAGATTCCTCTTGAAGAGAGTCAATGAGGGACTCTGCCTAACCTGGACTGGGGTTTTATTCGAGAGTGAAGGGAGCCTCTGGGTTATGAATCTGTCCCTCCAGCATGTCCTATTTATTTCAGTGCTGAGGTTCAAGTCTCTCGAGCGCATAGCTCAATGGGATTTGGATTTTCTGAGGTGCAGCATGTCCATTAATTCTGGGTTGGACATGTCTTTATACGTCAGACACAGATCGCCTCTGAGCAGGCGGTATGCCACTGAGTAAAGCTGGAGTTTCTTTAACCGGGCAGCATTTGGCATCTGTTTGAGCCGTTTGATCCTCTTGGTGAGGTACTTTTGGGGTCTTTCCAGTTGCTGCAGGTGTCTGGTAAGGTACATCCCAAAAGGGGCATTGTACTCAATTATGGGCCTGATGAGGGATGAGTAAAGAGGCACGATGACCTCCCCTGATCTAGATGTGAATCCCTTCATGATTAGGTGGGCTATATAAAATGTTTTTCTAACCACTTTGGACATGTGGTTGTCAAATGAGAGATTGCTGTCAACTTGGGTCCCCAGGTCCCTAATTACTTCTTCCGTACTTAATGGATTACCACTTATGTGGTAATTTGTGGGCACTTTGTTTTTGCCAAAGGGGATGACTAAACACTTTTTGGCATTTAGCTTGAGGCCATGGCTCTGGCACCAGTTGTCTGTTTCTATGAGGCCCTTTTGCAGGATGCTTGTGTCGGCTGGAGAGTCGATTATGGCGCCCAGTTTGCAGTCATCTGCGAACTTAGTCAGCCACAGTCCTTCTGTGTTGGCCTGTACCTTTGAGAAATATATACCGAACAAGAGAGGTCCCAGGACTGAGCCTTGTGGGATGCCACTTGTAACTGGTTTGGAGTCTGACATGGCTCCAGCAATTCTAACCATGTGGGTTCTGTCCTTGAGCCAGTTTGCAACCCATCTAGTGACATAGGGGTTTATATTTAAGCTGGTGAGCTTATCTATAATGCCCAAGTGGGGTATTGTATCAAAGGCTTTTGCGAGGTCCAGGTAGGCTGTGTGGACCACCTTCCCCTCGTCAATGGCCTAGGTGACTGTTTCAAAGAAATCGACCAGGTTTAAGAGGCAGGATCTGCCCTTAACAAAGCCGAACTGGGTAGGATCCAGTGTCTGTAGGTCCCCAATATCTTTATTTATAAGGTCCATGATGATCCTTTCCATAGCTTTGCAGACCAAACTAGTCAGGCTTATGGGGCGATAGTTTCCAGGATCCGTTGAGGCACCACCTTTGTGGAGAGGGACCACTGTTGCTGTACGCCACTCTTTGGGTACATATCCTGTAGTAAGGCTGAGATTGAACAGTAGTTTTATGTTTGGGCTTAGCTCTTCTTTGAGTTCATGTAGGATGCAGCCCGGGACACCGTCCGGTCCCATTGATGCTGTGTTTTTTGCTTTGGAGAGGGCGGCTGTTACCTGAGTATCTGAGATGTCAGGGGGCAGCACTCTGCTGGGATAGATATGTGCCCTTTTGGTGGGGAGGGGGGAGTTTGAACTGAACCTGTCAGCTAGGATGTTGGCAATGTCTGTGGGTTTGGTGTATTTTTTGTCATTTTGGACTAATTCTGAGCATATCTGGGAATTCCCACCTAGGTTCCTAACATAACTAATGAAAGCCTTGTGATTATCCTTAGTGTCCTGTGCAATTTTTCTCTCAAAGCTGGCCTTAGACGATTTTATGAGTGCCCGTAGTTTTTTGCTAATACTGATCAGAGATGCCTTCCCTTTTTGGGATTTTCTTTATCATGTAGTAGCTTCCTCCTTCTATTGTATAGTTTGTTTATGGCTGGGGTCCACCAGACAGGACGTCTGCCTTTGGAGGATTGGGTCTTGGTTTTATTTGGGATTGCATGAGCCATGCATTCCTGAAGGTGTTCATAGAATGCGTTTATAAAGGATTCTGCGGTCTGGGCCGTTTTTTCCACAGGCCTGGGGGCTTTGAAGGATTCCACCTCGGTTTTGAGGAGTGTGAAATTTGCTTTAGAGAAGTTTTTCACTGTGGTTTTCTTGGCAGGGGGTGGGGTCGGGATGTGAATATCCAGTGAGATTAGTTTATGGTCTGATCTTACCAGTGAGGGATACACTTCTGGTCTGGAGCATAGAGTCCCCATGTTGGTGATGATCAGGTCCAGTATGTTTTCCCCTCTTGTGGGAGTGGTAACAAGTTGTTCCATAGCATTTGAGTTTATAAATTCTAGGAACCTTTGGGCTAGGGTGTTGGAGCTAGAGTAATGCTCCCAGTCTATGTTTGGGTAGTTGAAGTCACCGAATATAATGGTGTTTGGAGAGACCTTCATATTTTCCAGTGTTCTCAGGAAGGCCGAGTGGAGTTCCTGGGTTTGGGAGGGTGGTCTGTAGCAGGCTATAAACTGGAAGGCAGTTTTACCCACTGTTAGTTGCACATGGATAGTCTCTGATGCTTCGTGCTGTGCCACCAACGTGGAGGTGTGGGTATCTTTGACGAATATTGATACTCCCTATCCTTTTGTGGTTCAGTCCAAGTTTTGGGGCCGAAAAGCATGGTATGAGGTATAACCTGGTAGTGCTGGGGTGCTCTCAGGAGCCTTGAACCAGGTTTCTGTTACTGCACAGATATCGATGTTCTCCATGCTAAGGAGAGTTTTGAGTGCATGCATCTTGAGGTTTAGACTTCTGGCATTGAGTAGCATTACTCTTAGTTTCTTATCCCTTGTGATACCTATGGAGGTGGGTTTGTCTTTTGAGCCTTGCCTAAAAAAGACACTATGGGGTAGCAAGAGCCTTTGCCAATATCCGAAAGCCCAGGGGTGATAGGTGCAAGCCGTCCCTAGCGAAGCATCGTGGCTTGTCGAGCATGTCATCCCAGGCTGACAGGCATTGGATCCCCTTTGAATGACACCAATACCTAAGCCAATTGTTGAAATTGATCATCTTGTCTTCATATTGTGGCATCATTCTTGGTGAAGGTAAGATGCCACTCAAGGTCAGGGTCATACCGGCCTGGGCTACATGCTCAGAGAGCTCCTCTGTGTCTCTTTTCATGTAGTCCAGGGAGGTACATCTCAGGTCATTCACACCAGCATGGACAATGACTGAGTCATATTTGTACTTGCCTTGGAGTGACCTGAGTGCTTGTGTTATGTGGTGGATCCTAGCGCCCAACAGGCAGCTCACTGTGACCTTCTCCTTGTTCAGCCTGGTGGTCAGTGTGCCTGACGATAGAGTAACCTATTACAAGTGTATCAGGTGTGTTGTTTAGCCTTAAGGGCTGTGACTGTTTGGCACACTGGCTTTGTGAGCTATGTGTTGCATGTGTTTTGTTTTGGGGTAGCGGTTGCTTGGGTGTCTGCTTTGGAGGTCTCTGCTGCTTAGGCAGATTTTTATTTAGAGCCTCCGATTATGTTTTTGTGTGTTTATGTGTTTGGTTTGCTGTCGTGGTAGGTCTATGTGAGACTGGAATTGTAGTGAGTGTGGTTTCCTTTTCCTCCTGATTGGTTACGCCAGTACTGAGTTGAGAGAGCTTAGCCTCCATTTTGGCTATATGGCTGCATCTCTCACATGTGTTGGAATTTGTTGGGAGGAGGAGAGGGTTGTCTGTGTACATGAGGCAGTTGTAACATTGCCTCAAGATTCCCAGATTCACCAGCTGGACCGGAGAGGAGATTGACAACTGACCTTTGGACATGCTAGAATAATATTGGGAATTCCTTTATAATTGAAAAAAAGGGCCAATGGGGAACAAGGTACTCAAGGGGAGTTTGTGAGGGTGTAGTGCTTTTAATTTTTAGCTGACCTATATAATTGCTTTAGTGAGCAAGTGCCAGGTAACTTAAATGCAATGTGCTACAGGTAACTTAAATGCAAAAATGACAAACAGTAACTTTCATTCAAGTGAAACAAGGAAATAAGTACAGTAAGCAATGCAGATATCACTAGGGATCCACAGAAGCACTGAAAAGCCACGTTTTAGGTGGAATTAGCATTTCAGGGAAATAACAAGCAAACAAACAACAAGCATACAACCAAAGCTAGATTCAGCAGGCCTGGATCTAGTCTATGCTACAGCAAACAAGGTGTACCAATTTTAGTAAGAAACAGTTCAAATATGCAGGCATTATAAGCCTTTAACCAGAAATTCCCAGCTCAGAAGGGCAGAGTCCAGCCTCTCCTCCCACAAGAGTGCAGACTACGAACCTTCTTAATGCAAAATAACTGGCCTGAAGCCCAAGTGCTTAAACCAGAACCAATACACTTTTAGAATAACAGACACTGAGCCCTCAATCTTCCCCCTTGCTATTTAATTTTGCTATTGAAATATTTGTAATTTTAATTCATTCAAATATAAAAAAATGGTTTGGAAGTTAATTAAGAGTCTTAATTTTAAAATTATACTATTTGCTGATGATATATTATTAGAATTGCAAAATTCTATTGAAACTCTAGAATAATTGAAGTCTAGTATAGAACAATTTAAAAAACTTCCAATTTACACATTAATAATTTTAAATCTAATTACCTTCTTAATTAAAAAAAATGGAAAATAAACTACTAATTTGCTCTGTTTAGGGATTCACATATTAAAAACTACTGAATAGACTTTAAATTTCAATTATGAAAAATACATATCTTCTTTGACTATTCTAATTAACTCCCGGAACAAAATTATCATTTCATTTGAAAATAGATTACAACTAATTAAATTATTTTATTTCCTGAGTTATTATATATAACTCAATCACTTAGATTACCACCTAATAAAAATCAAATTAGGATAATTTATTAATTTCTTATAGTATCCAAATAAACCTAGATTAAATCTAAATCATCATTTTTAGACCTTAGAATCCTGAAGATATTAATCTTCCAAGTATAAATACATCTGCTAAATCAATAAATCTGAAATTTGTCTTTAACTGGCTATGTAACAATTATGCTACAAACTGAAAAATCTTACATGAATAATCTGAAACTTTTCTATTCAAATAATATAAAAATATTTAATCCCTTTTGGTTCTTTATTTGTAATTATGTTTTAAACCCTATCCAGCCTCCAAATAAATCTAATTATATAAATGTAATATTCCAAAAATAATAACAATCAAGTCAAAATATAAGTTTTGGTTTGAATCCCTAATCGTTTTTTTTTTTTCTTTAACTAAACATATTCATAATAATTTAGCAACATATATGCTTAATACTTGGAAAAGACACCAATTTCATTGTTGGTATCAATGCTTTAAAGGAACTAAAATTAAATCTTTGGAATCCATATGCTTAGAACGTAATATTGATATTAGAGATTTAACTCATACACACCTACTTATTACATTAATTCATGCCAAACTGTCTCATTCATCCAATTCATTTTGTGATGTGTTTCCAGAGTGGATCAAATTTTTAAATTAAATTATTTATAAAAGCTAGGTAAGTAATACTTTAATCTCCAAATTACATACACTTATATAAAAACATATCAGTAATCTAAATGATAGATTCTGGAATTTCATCACAAAAGAGCATCAGATAGATTTAACTGAACAAAATAAAAAGCAACTTGTTCTAGCTATCAAAAACACATTTTGGACTCTCTATTGTAGAACGTTTTGACTCCTATTAGAGTTACTAAGAAAATGCATGTGAATGTTGGAGATGTAAAAAAACATTTTATGCTAAACTGTTCACTTATGTTCTATGACTTATCTATGGTTTCTAAATTTTCGTAAAAGGTACAAGATTTTTTTAAAGCTCTATGGTCTGATTCTTTCATTTTAATAAAAAATGGTTTTGTTTAATATTTTGCAAATAAAAAATAAAAAAAGACCTTTTCTATCTAATTAGGACAATTCTTACTGTGGCCAGGAAATGTTATTACAAGAAAGTGAAAGAATCCGTCAGAACCACAATTTGAAGAAGTTCTTATCTCCTTAAAAGACACTGCTATAAAGAAACAACACCTAAGAAGAATATAATTTTCCTAATAATCTTAAGAATAATCATTGGTTGAAAGTGTAAGCTCTCACTGAAACTTTTTCATCTTAATTTATTAATAAATCATATAAATTGATACTTGAACTCTTATTCATGGCTTGTGATATTTATTTATAATCTAGTCTCAGTCATTTTATTTATTGTAAATACTTTATTTGCCTTTCCATTTATTTGTAATTTTCAGTGTTATATTTAATTAATATAATGTATTTAAAAGCTCACTATATCCTGTAGCCTTTTTCTAAAAATAGTAAAATATATTGAGTAAAAAAAAAAAGATTATATTATATGCTAATGTTAAATGCAAGAACAGTTGCAGCTTACTGTAGATTGTGAGAGCATAGATAGTAGTGAATTTATTTTCCAAATGTGATAGCAGGTGACTGTAACTGTAACCTAAGACATATAAAAGGCAACTTAGTCAAATATGTCAAGGATGGAAATGAACTTTTAATGCTAGGTGATTTCCAGTTAGATTAGGGTGAAGGATATGCATGCTGCAGACAGGAATGCCAGACAGTGGTAGACTTCTTATTTTCCTAGAGGGTGGCAAAAGTATCAGGAGGCAAACAAAAACTGACTGTTTTTTTGGATCACTTGCTTTATGGAGGGAGTTTGGTGATGAATAAGGGAGTTGTGTAGTACTGAAGGGTTAAAAACTTATAGCAAACAGGTGGAGGAGGAAATGTGACAGAGAAAGGTGAAAACCTTATGGCAGAGCTTTAACTATTAAGATTTTTAGGTGGCACTTATTGACTGATGGATTGGATTTAAACAGGCATATAGGATAGAAAAGGAACAACCATTTAAAGAGAAGTATTTTTTATAGATCATTACTTCAGAAGTATGAATATTCTGTTGAGAAAATAGTCAAGATTGTCTAAGAAGAGAAAGAGAAATTATTGAAAAAATAGACCAAGAGTACAGACATTTCTGTACAGAGATATATTTTTAAAATGATAATGAATAAGAATTACATTTTCTAGGAGAGTAGGTTAAAACCCATGAACATAATATTTTTAGTTTGTTTCATGACACTGTGACTGAAAGAAGGGCTAAGCAATATATTATTATTTTTTTAAATCCCACCTGTCCTCCATGGTTACTGGATCAGCTCCCCAGAACCTGTCCTTGCCAGGTCTAGCAGATATTCTCCTTCCCTGGACTTAATCCAGTATACCAGAGCCAGCTGTGGAACAAAGGCATTAAAGGCTTGGCACATCTGAGGAAGTGTCTTGGGCGGACATCTTTTTTTTTTTTTTTTTTTTTGAACCTATCTGTTTCTCCTTCAGCGGACCTTTTAAAAACAATGAGAGGTCTTTGGTAGACTGCTAGACATTCGAGCTTCCATGGGAGATAATTCCATCTGTTAAGAATACTCCAACAGTGAATGTAAGGACATCATGGATTAAAAATCTTGATGAAAATTCTACAGGCAAGAATAAAATAATATATATATACATATATATATATATAGTTGGGGCGGCGCAGTGGTGCAGCAGTTAACGTTGTTGCCTCACAGCAAGAGGTTCTCTGGTTCGATTCTCGGCTGGGGTGCCTTCTGTGTGGAGTTTGCATGTTCTCCCTGTGTTCGCATGGGTTTCCTCTGGGTACTCCGGTTTCCTCCCACATTCCAAAGACATGCATCTGGAGCATTTCTCCCCAGGCCTCCACTGAAAACAGGCTCTGTGGAACCTAGTCGGACTTTCCCGGTCAACAAAATGTTAAATAAATAAAATAAATAAATATAAAATACAAACCTTGATCTACAGTCAACAAATATGTATGTATAAAGTTATCTAGACTGATAACATGACAATCTTATAAGTTTTTCAGTAAATATATCCAGACATAAAGATTTGAAGCTGCCTTTTATCAATTTTCTTTGAATCTGCAGCCTCAGTAATGCAACATGTAGTAACTCTGCTGTTGTAGAAAGAACATAAGAAAACCGTGGTTTCTATTTTCACACCAGTTAATTAAATAAGTTCTCTAGTACTTATACTGCAGTGTAGAATCAAGGAGGTGCTGCACTTAATCAATAATCCATGACTCTGAGAGGCTCTATCAGGATTTATCCACATTTGGTGTGGTTTGATCACGTGGGTAAAACCCAAAAACAGTAGTGGATTACTCCTTTTATACAATGACATTACCTTTCTTAAGGCATTTCACTCTTTGCCCATATTATATTCTGTGGGCTGATGTACTGCACATGCGTATGGCATTTGCTTTTCCACAAGTTGCACAGCACATCAGTGCAGTGCAGGAGAAGGAATAGAGAAAAGAATATCTCTTTTGCTTTCTCTTATATTTTGCTATCCACCAGCAACAGAAATTCTGGCCACTCATTGGTACTTCAGTGGGCGGAACAATGGGTGGTTGGGCTGTCCAATCAGAATGCTCATTTTTGAATAGCACATAAGCTGTAACTGTATAAGCCTGAGTGTGCCAGTCTTCAGATGATACTTTGAGTAGAGACCACATTTGCCTGAGTTGATGGAACCTCAGATGGATACAAGAGATTCTATGGCACTTCTGAAAAGGAATACATCATCTTTATTTTTCATAAGAAAATTACAAAAAAAGAACACATTTTTACAAAACTACAAAAGAAGTATATCAAAATAGGGATTCCACATAACAAAATCATAACAAATAACATTCATAAATTAAAAAAACACAGCAGTTTATAAAATTGAAGCAATCATAACATCAGAAATGGAACAATAATATCTACTTCATCATCCACTCTTTTGTCTGTAACCAAAATGTAGGCTATGTAGAACATCTGTCAAAACTGCATCTGTTATTTATATATTACATCTTGGCATCTTGCTAACCATAAGAACTAAACAGTCGAGAAAATCACTCTATTTTCTCAGTATGTGCATGCAATGGAATCCCAAAGTCTCCAAATTTTATATATATATATATATATATATATATATATATATATATATATATATACGTATACACACACACACACACACACACACACACACATAAATATATATATATATATATATATATATATATATATATATATATATATATATATATAGATACCTCCTTTCTACCAAAGATTTATTCCTCATTTAGTAAGGGTAGCCATCACAAAAAGGCAAACCATTCTGGTATCCCCCCAATATCTCAATCTATAATTTCTAATGTCCCAATTTCTGTGCATTTCTCTTAAAATATCCATCCTCATAAAAAAAGTTTTATAATATGTCTGTACCACAGATTTCTATCAGCCATCATGCCATGTAAACCTATTTTCCACTGATGCATTCTGAAATGTCTTCATTTCTACTCCCCCCACTTTAATATACCTGCTATTCTTTTTGGTAACTATCTCAACAAAATTGATATATTTTATTAAAAGAATACCCAGCAAATATATGTCCCTATCTTTAATGCTCTGTAAAAAATAATATTTTAAAGAATGCCCATATGAATTGAATGCATCCTCTTTCATTACTTCATTATTAGCACTATTTCTTTTGATTGAGTTTAATCACCTGACATGTCTTTTATTTATTTAAATGATTTATAGTATTTTACTAGCTGTCTGATGAAGCGACTTGGTTAGTTGCGAAAGCACTTACTTTTTTGTTTAAATAAAATCTTTGGTGTGTGAGCTTTTGGTGCAGTTTTTATTCTGTTTTACTTCATTTTCTCTGCACCTTGCTCTGTTTCCCTGGAGCTGCTTTACCTTTTACAATTTTATAAAATAGAATGCCATACAGATTTTACATATTTCTACTAGAGTAGCAGGTTTACATTAGTTTTTAAATAAATATTCTTCCTAATAGACATTTTGAAGGTTTTCCAAAAGCTAACTGTGCCCTTATTTTTTTGAAATCCCACCATCCCATTATCTCTGTACAGTTTCCTACTTTTCTTGTCCAGCAAAAAAAAGGGTTGAAGCTCTTATTTCCAGTAAATTTGATTCTTGACTGGGTATCCTAACATCCACCTCAAATGTTTTATATTTTCCCTGTTTATTTGTAATCTTAAAAGTCCTTTCCATTTCCTCCAACATATATTGCAGTAAAGGTTTATTCTGAGAAGTTGGCATTAAATCATCTACATAAACTAAAAATCAAAGATTTTTTACCCCCTTAACCAACTCTTTTGGTCTCAATAAAAATTTAACATCAATTTATTTAATTATTAATTATTGCATACATTACTAAATAAAAAAGAAAACAACTTACAAGGCATCCCTCCCTAACTCTGCCTAACTCCCCTCCACATTTTGATGTGTGTACCTTCCTAACCATTAATCAGCAATGACACAGCTAACCTAAAGTATGCTGTATGCATCAATCCCTGCATCTTGATGTAAAAACTATACTGTCATGATATGTCCCACAATGGTGTGAATTCTAAATTTCCAAAGGCCATTGCAATATCTTATATCAAAATTGCTTCCACTTTTTAACTGTATACCAAAATTGCTTCCTCTCTTTTTGATTGTATTTCATATGCTACATGCTTAATTAAGAATAATGGTATATTTTGCCTACTTTCTACATGTACTGTTTAAACACGTTATGCATATTGCTTGAATAAACTTGTCAGGAGATTAAAAGCAATCAAGAAAATATTAGCTTCTATGATTATGTACTGCATGTTGAATCCTTTCATTTTTCCGTTCACTCAATGTAACTGCCACTTTGGTCATTGAAACAGCTGGTGTTTAAGTCAGTCACCATGTAAACTATCAAATCATAATTATCTTTATTGTAGCTATGTCTGCTGTCTGGTAAGTCTGGCAGCTAAAGAAAATGTTTGCAATTTTCAGGATAAGCAGCATGGAAAGCCACTTGTATGCTTACATATGTCAGCCTTGTGAGTCCTTGTTTTGTTTTTGTTTTTTTTTATTACAGCCTAAGAAGTGGTTGTTTTCAGCCAGATGCAGTGAACTATTTTCTCTGTATAAATTCTAAGACTATTTTATGGACATCATGCACATAAGTGATACCAAAGAAGGAGGATAAATAACTGTTTCAGTTACTCTTTTCTTGTTCAATAAGAATCACACTTTTTGTTTGTCATAATGACAAAGGAGAATTTATATCAGGCTTTTACATATAAAGCATACTTCTTCCTGAGGAAAATCTATGGGCACCCCCTGATACTTTATTTTTTCTCAGACATTGAAGGCACACCAGTATATTTTATTAGACTTGTCTGATCCCATACATTGCTCGGACATCTCGGTCTTAGCTGGCTTGACAGGAGAGAAGTATTGTTCAACCTCCTTGATTTAGTGAGAAGCAATCAAAAATACCAAGCAGCATTTGCTGTATGAAATTAATGGCCTCTGCTCTTAAAGACAGCTATTTTGATGTTTATATTAAGTGCATCTCCAACCCACAGCCTCGACCAATGAATACTTAAATAACTGACAAACAATAATAGAATGTAACATTAGAAGAATGTTTTTTAAATGCAATGAAATCTCTATATGTTGTATTTAGACCATGCATTGTAGAAGTTTTTATATAGTGTAGGGCAACATTAAGAATAATAAAAGTCAATGCAAATATGTTCTGTCTTAGCAACAGTTTCTGGATTCTACTGTTATATAAAAATATGACATAATTAAACCCAAACAAAATAAATCTCAATATTTTTGTTTCCAAAATACAAATGTATTCTGCACAATTAGGCATGCTTCAGAAGTCAATTCCCGTTTCCTTAGTACTGCACACAGCTGACCAAAATTTTATCTGCACTTTGGGACATTAGGTTGTTCCAGAATGTTTTTTTATTCTTTTGCTGTAATTGACATTTTTCAGTTATCCTACCTCCCATTCATATAAGTAGTTTATTACTGCATCTGATAGATTTATATGTGCTTTGCAGAATACTGTATATATCATGGTAATGAGTTAATGCATAACACCAGTGTTTTCTCTGTACTTGTTATTGTTTTGACATGATGCCACAAAAAGTATTAGCTGTAGTTTATGGTATTAGGTGTTCTGGGGCTTTACTAATATTAATTTCAGTAAAAAAGTGCTCATTCATGACATCAGATGATTTCGTCATTTTTCAGGAAAAAGTGAAGTTATAATAGGTGATTGACAGGTTGCCTGGTCACAGGATCAGTGCAGCTAGTGAGATTCTGGCAGACAGATTGCAGAAGAAAAAGGGCCATAGCACAAAGTCCATGCAGTACTCTAAGCTGAAACTGCAACATATCTTTTGATCATATCACATTTACTACACTTGATCTTAGCCAACCATTTTGTGTTCTGCCACAAGCAAATGAAAATGTAGCCATTGAGCTGAACCTTAAAACTAGCATCTAATTCCTATGCATAAAATTTGGAGTCAGTTCTACCAGTTTAAAAAGTGTAACAGAAAAAAAAATAATAAGACATGTAGTTAGCTTTTTGCATTATTAAATGGGAAGAGACAATACTTTTCTTCTATAATTAATTCATACCAATAAAACAATATAAATTCAGTCTGCTCATAGAATGCCTACATTTGTTATTAGAATTTTAAAAATATTAAAGCAGACCGTTTAGAGAAAAAGGTACAGTTTATTCAAGTATTTTGCTGATGTAATGCAAAAAATAAATACATAATTGCATCCTAAATACAGTTAAGTATGTACATGTTAACAGTTTTTTATTTGATGCAATAGCATATTTTAATGATGCTTAAACACATTAAATTTATTGACTGCAGATAGATAAGAAAAATATCTAGGTATACTAGAAATGGCTGTATGTGTTTGTAAGTACAATGACAAAATGATTATTTATTGATATGTCTGATTTTATTTTTTACTAGGTATGACATGCCAAGCTCGAACATCATATACTGAAGATGAAGTACTCTGGGGACACCGTTTCTTTCCAGTTATTTCTTTGGAGGAGGGATTCTTCAAAGTAGATTACTCCCAGTTTCATGCAACATTTGAGGTTCCAACACCACCCTACAGTGTAAAAGATCAGGAGGAAATGTTGCTTATGTCCTCACCTGTTATGGCTCCTGCCCTACCTAATAGCAAGGAAAGGAATAATTCAGTAGATGGATTAGATGGACTAGATGATGTTAGCAGTACGACTACTGTTACCACCACTGCGACTACCAAGCTGCCTACAAAACTGCAAAAAATTACAGGAAGGGAAGACTTTCCTAAAAAATTACTGAGGATGAGTTCTACAACCTCAGAAAAGGCATATAGCCTTGGTGATTTACCTATGAAGCTTCAGAGAATTAGTTCAGTCCCAGGTAACTCAGAAGACAAACTGATTTCAAAATCATCAAAGATTTTTTCTGATCCAATGAGTCAATCTGTTGCTGACCTTCCACCTAAACTACAGAAAATGTCAGGTGGAGGGGGAAGGATGATAGATGGACATCTTCCACCAAAACTGAGGAAAATGAATTCTGATAGATTTACGTAACAGGAGAAGATAGTTCAAGTATACAATCTGGAGTTTCTTATTTTCACTGAGGATCAGTTCTGCATAGTATGGACCAGTAAATGGTGTATTCTTTGCAATGTGGCAGTTTCCTTAGCACTACATGCAATCTGGGTCAACTGTGTTTATCCCAGACATATTTAACTGTAAGGATATGTGTTGATAAGAGGCCTCCAATATTTTTAGGGTCTTTATTTTATCTACAGTAACTGGCATGTAGTATCACCAGGAGCATGCAATAATAGTGTGCAAATTTTGCATATAGTTTTATGGCATGGTTCTTATATTTATATTGTATATTCTGGAAAAATACAAAGAGGGGAAATTCCCCCATATTTCTTATATAAGGTTTTAGAAATAGTAAGAATGGACAGTTATGGAAGAAAGGAAAACCATTATGTTATCTTATTATTTTCTTGTAGGCAACGTGTGATGCTTTATTTAATAAACAATGTTATTGCATGTTTTAGTTCTACATCAATGAAGGTTATTTACTGACTGGGAGAAATTGGCACAGAAATCTCTAGCCTTAAACAATTTGACATATTTGTATATGTTTTCTCTTGTTTTATTGCTGCTTCTTTCTGTTGTTAAAATACTGATGTTGAAGAAAACTGTAGTGCTTCATAACTGAACAGTAGCTTACTCTGTCTGGGGCTGGGCAGAAAAAAGATTGCAGATTTGCATCAACATTAGATCACCTGCAGCAAAACAATGAAATAATTTTAGCTGATTTCTGTGGCAGTGATATTATTTTTAATTAGGACTCACTAATTGGCAGTAGCAGTATCTGGCACTCTGTATTAGCACTCTATATACCAGAATCATTTTCAATGAGAAATTATTTAAACTTATTTTAACTAAAATAGCCACACAATCCTTAAATTATCAAACAATACAGACAAAAGCTCATCAACAAAGTGAATTTGTTGTGGAATGTTGATTATTATGTGTAAGAGAAGACAATATCATTTATCTGTTTTCCAAGCCAGTATAATCAGTATTGAACAATATATCAGCACTAAATATTTCCATTTTATTGAACTTCATTGATTGTTTCTTTTAAGAAAAATGTTCACATTGCCATGGCATGGAATTGACATGTTCAAATTATCTAATGTACTCCTTCATTTTATGATCTGATGCTTAAACTGCATGCTTGCTTTGATCAATCTTTAAGTTCCCTAATGAACTAAACAGCTTGCAGAATGAAATGAATATATCTTGTATACAAACATGTTCTGTCTGATGTGAACTCTTGACTGTTATTTGATGGAAAGCAAAATGTCTAAATAACTTTCAATTTACTCTGTTTTGCTAATTCCTTTTTCAAATGTTTCAATGCAAGTTTTGGATACTGACATTTGAAATGTAATAAGCCATGTGACTTCAGAGTCAAGTAC
This sequence comes from Protopterus annectens, assembly GCF_019279795.1. Classification (NCBI taxonomy): domain Eukaryota; kingdom Metazoa; phylum Chordata; order Ceratodontiformes; family Protopteridae; genus Protopterus; species Protopterus annectens. The sequence continues at coordinate 1,232,411,077 of NC_056737.1, forward strand.
CACAGTATATTAATTATAAGGATAATATGTGTAATTGTGTTTTCCTAAATATCTTGTGCTGAAAAGGGCCTTCATGGTGAGTCTCTTGAAAACATGATTTGCTTTTGGAGACCAGATATCCCACTTAATTTATACAGTCTGACACTGAGGTATTCAATAGGCTGGCTTGGTCTTTCCAAATAATCCCCATGAAAAGCTAACTATCCACTTGTTGAAATTTAGTATTTTACTCTAGCATTGATGCAAAATTTGGGTTTGATGCACTAGTTTTAGTATAAGAATACTACAAAGTAATGATGAAATATTGGTATTCCAAAGAGATTTGCACAGCAACACAAGAAATATTTGTGATTTTGATATGTATTAATCGAACACTGGAACTGTTCAGCCGCAAACTTCAAAATAACTTTTTTTTATCAAAGCTTTGAATGAAGCTAAGCTAAATAGTTGATTAAAAGGGATATCACTTATTTATGGTGCCTTGAGATTATGCCATATCATGAAATTGTCCAAATGACAAGGTAGATGTTTTGGGGGGGTTTATGAAAAGTTTGCATCATGTATAATCCTTTTTTTCTCCCAGACTTCCACATGGTTGTAGGATTCTTTAGTGTTTATTTTCATATTTGTAATTAGCACCAGTATTGCATAAAGCAGAAATGTTGGCTGTACTGCAGTTAGGAGCTTCATGCAATTAGAATAATCTCATAACATGGCAACAGCATTTTTGAAATGCAAAATGTAATTTTTTAATGCAAACTATTATAGTACCATTTTATACCTTCATTATAAGCTTGTGTCTGAGGTACAGCTAACAACAGTGTTTTGTTGTCTTTAATGTTTTAAATAAACAATGATTTCTCCACTTGAAAATGTGATGCCGTTACTCTTGCAGGACTATAGATGACATACAATAAGTTCATATGACTGTATTTTCTAGATAGATCTATACATTAATTTTACAAGAATAAAGCACAATGAATGGTTAGTCATGTAGAAAAGAAAGGAATGAATAGGAGATGCAGAAATCATGATGAAAGTCTCTTTACATGGCAGATTTGGGAATGTCAAATGAAGACGATAGTCATAGATGATTGTAAACCACTATCAATGCAATGTAACAATACTATATATAATGCTACTTGCAGAAGATAAATCCTGAAAGGTGGAAGTGAATGTAAATTTTAAAAAAATCATGCACCTGTAATTGAGTTGATTAAGAACATAGAAACCATCAGCCATTTCCTGAATTTAAGTTCATAAGTACAAATTATTTGTGTATTATTTATGATATATTTTTCAAGTATTGTCAGGAAACAGCAGTCAAATAAAGCAGAGGGAATCTAAGCATGTTTACTTGGACTTTCTCTAAGTCACATTTTCATATACAGCACATTTCAGATGATTTTCACTTTACAAAAAGGCATCAGCTCTCATTAAATGTTAAATACATCTATTCAGATTAATCAGACATAAAGGTTTTGAAACAGGTTCTTATTTAACTACTCAGTCTATATAATGTTGTTGATGTGAAATTCAGTTCTATTGTTTCATAGCCACATGAAATGATAAGCAATGATCTATGAGTTGTGGAGCAAAGAATGAGCAGATGTCATAGGCTGAGTAGTAGGGCATACTCTCTCCAGCAAGTGGAATTATTCCTCTTTTGGCA
>NC_056737.1:1232417748-1232422748 GCF_019279795.1 Protopterus annectens
TACTGATCCTCCCCCCCCCCTGTAAAAAAGCAACTTGGCCATGCCAGTACAAAACATACAGAGAACATATGTTCCATTTTTATAGAACTGCCCAACTCTCCTTAAATTCTAGACTCATTTTGTTTAAATCACTACTAATACAGTATTTGGAATAATTTGTAAATACTCATTTGCAAATTATTTAGCTTGGCATCCAAGTGGTACATCCTCTTCAGATTGCACTCCTTCAAAAATAAAATACATCATTGTGTTACTTAGAAAGAGCCAGCTACATTAGATCACTTATACTTGCTTTTTTCCATTTAATGTGTGCAGTCATGATAGGGGTTTAGCTACACTCAGCTTCTTATGCTACTTTCACTTTATTTTGCATTTAATAATACCATTCCGGTCATCTTTACTATCTTGTGTCAGAATTTAAGAAACATTTTCACTGAACTAGTAGTGAATGTTACCACATATACTGAACCAGTGGTAATAGCCAACCTGTTAGCGGACAGGTTCAGTGAAAACTTTTCACCCCTTTCCCCACCACATATACCCCATACAATTCCTGCCACCTATTCTCCACCTAGTATCTTTAAAGGGCATGTCTTAACCACTCTCTCCAAGGCCAAAAACACAGGCTCTATGATACCTGATAACATCCCAGGCTGCGTTCTCAGTTCTTTAAAGCAGGAGTTAGCAACAACATTGGGCACTCTCTTCAACTACAGCCCAAGTACTGGTTTTGTCCCTGCTGAATGGAAAACAGCTACCATCATCCCCTTGCACAAGTTGGGTGCATCCACCAACACTGGAAACTATAGCCCAACCAGACTTATCTGCAAGGCCATGGAGAGAATCATCATGGAACTTATTAACAAAGGTATAGGAGACCTGCAGACACTTCACCTGACCAAGTCTGTTTTTTTAAAGGGTTCTCCTACCTGCTGAACCTAGTCAACTGCTTCGAGACTGTCACCAAAGCGCTGGATGAAGGCAAATCTGTGCTTATTGCCTACCTAGACTTGGCCAAGGCCTTTGACACAATCCCTCATTCAGGCATCATTGAAAAACTCACCCAGCTGGGGAAGTCAACCCATATACTGTCAAGTGAGTTTCAAACTGGCTCACTGACAGAAACATACAGTCAAAATAGTGGACTCCACATCCACCAGCAGACCTGACACCAGTGGAGTTCCAAAGGGATCAGTACTGGGGACCGTATTGTTTAGAATCTACTTCCCAAAAGTACAGAAAAAAAAACAAAGGTCCGTGGCTGAAAATGTTTGCTGATGACTGAAAACTGGGAGCAGTCATTGAGTCCCCAAATGATGTTAACATTCTACAAGAAGGGCTTAACTCAAACCAATGATTGGTGCCAAAGTCATGGTCTTAAACTCAGTGCAAAAAATGCATTATCATCTCCTTTGGCAAAGTCAATGTCCCTGCAGATTACCATATTAATAACAACACCTTAAGCTCTAAATCAGTGGTGAGAGATTTGGGCACATAGCTTGACCACAACCTTACTTTTGACCACCGTGTCTCCATGGTACATAAGGAAGGCCTTCTACATTGCTCACCTCATAAGGGTATAGCTTCCAGAACAAAAGGGGTTATAACCCCCCTGTACTCTTACCTCATTAGGCCAATAATATAGTACAATGCTCCCTTTGGTATCTACCTAAAAAGGTGTTTGCAGCAACTGGAGAGACCTCAAAGGTTCCTCACAAAGAAAATTCAGGATTTTCAGCACATGTCTTGCATGAACAGTCTGAAATCACTGTCACTATACTCTGCATCATATAGACTACTCAGAGGTGACCTGTGCCTTGCATACAGAGTAACCTCTGATCCTGCCTTAATGGAAATGCTGCATATTCGTAAGTCAAATGGTACATGATTGACTTGCACTAGGGACCTTAACCTAGCATATGACATCAACAGGACTTGATGAAGAGACAGATATATCTCCCCGAGGTTGCCTCTCCTCTGGAATAAACTTTCAATACAGGTTAAAGTGAGCCCCTTATTAACCCTTTTTAAGTGTAACTTGGACAATTGGATGGAAAACCGCAAATTCACCCCAAGGGGTTCACCTGTGTTCCGCATGGGATAGGACAGTTGGTGCTGATTTAGATATTCTTATAAATCAGACCATATCTCTAGACTCTTACAGGAACAAGGGTTAAACTTGGCTAGGCTTCTAAGGGTCCTAGGGCTATTAGCCTAGTAACCTTCTATGAACCTATAAGTAAAGAACCCAAACATTAAGTGTGAAATGTTACACAACTGCTATTTCAAAAAGTTAAAATTTGCAGCAAGCACATAAAAGTCACAGTAGTAATGAGGCCTGTAAAGCATGTAGTGCATTTCAACATTTCATAATATATTAAGTACATAACCACAGATGGAATAAATGTCTTGTTGAGCAAACCCACATATTTAAGTAAACGTAAACAAAATCTCACTAATGAAAAATTTGAAGAAAACCTGCAATTAATACCCTTCTGTATTGTGGAGCTTATAAAGAAAGTGATTGTATCTAGATTCGGGGATGTCATTGCCTGTTTTTACTTGGCCCTCATTAGACCAAATCATTGAATGTAATGCCCAGACATATGCAGTAACTGGAACACCCACAGTGATACCTCATTAAAAGGATAGAAAGCCTAAACAACATGTCTTATATGGACTAACTCAAAGATCTTTCACTATACACTGTATCCTGCAGACTGCTAAGATATGACTTCTGTTTGGCATACAAGGCATCTTCTAATCAAACATTGATGGATCTACTGCACATCAGCAAGAGACATGACACCAGAAATACTTGTTCAAGGACTCTAAACTTCTACAATATCAGCAGAATGGTTTGTTGGGACAGGTATATCTCACAGAGAACTCTGCCCTGGAACTGATTCCCCATACACATAAACAAAGTTCATCCCTGACCATATTCAAGCACAACTTAAATCTATGGATGGGAAACAGAAAATTTACCCCATCACTGCCCCCTGTCCTACTAAAAGTTGGACTCATCTCCTAAATGTGTTATCCCATGCATGTGTCCCCTCAAATTCTCTATGGTATGACCCTAGTTATTTTAATTAGGGGTAATATATAAGCATCTACCAAGGGATAGATAAGGCCAGTCTCTAACCAAATGGGATAGGTTAATTTGATCATAAAAAGGGAAAATGGCTAGCCTTAAAATGGCCAGTAAGGGTAGCTAGCCTAGAACTTAACTATGAACCTATTATAACTATCATGTTAAATTAGATTTTGGTATATAAAAACAATACAATATTGCAGACATTGAACAGAAAGCCTTTAAAATTAATAAAGTACTCACTGAGAAGATTACTCTTATGTTGAGTAATTAGTAGTATTAGTATTGATGTTTCAAAAGGAATATGCTTTAGAAATGTGGAAAGGATATGCTTTGTTGAATATAATTTTCAGGAAAAGCTGAAATCCATATGTTAACATAAATTATTTTTACAGATAGGAGTGCTATATCCTAAGCTTTTCTGGAAAGTCCTTAAAGATATAACTGATTTTAAAAGTAATCAACCCTTCTCTGTTTCTGATTGATTATGCCCAATTAAATATGTCTCTATTTTTAAAATGAATGCTGATTGATTCCAGAAAACTTATTTCAGATTTGTCACATTCCAGTTTATTAAATTCTATTTCACTGGGCTGCCTCCCATCCTTCTATTTTAATACTGTTTTAGTTAAATAGTTGTAAAATATCTTTAAAAACTAAGAAAGAAATCCCTAAGTCATATGTTTTCAGTCTTTGTTCTACAAATGACTGCTGACTTTATGTATAAACCCCACATTCAGATTTATAACTTAATGTTGACTTCAGCAGTATTCTATCCTCTATTTAAAATTTCTAGAATATATCCATAGTACCTAATATCAGCTCCCATAGCTCAATTCAGAGCTTTCAAACCATTGACAGTCTCTGTCTCCTAACATAAACCTTTAAGAAGTCAACCCACCGTCAGACTTTTCTCTGCTTCTTTGCAGTGTTTTGTTGCAGGTCACAATAATATAACCACAGTTTAATGTGCAACAGGCAAAGGCTACTGGACAATAGAGAAAGATGCTAACTAATTAATGGTGTGTTATTTGGCCTCAGAATAGCATTTAAATGTGAGAACCTCCTTCTATTTATCCAAAAATGTTAAAAATTAAGATTTGCGTATGACGCAACTAGATAGTTTCAGCACTAACTTGTTATTAGAACGTTTACTTTCTAATATGGAAATAATCCATCTGATGTAGCTATTTTTACCTCGGGAGTTCTGAGTGACCCATGTTTAGTTCTTTCCTTTTTGTCTGTCCATCAGGAATCTTACTGAAATGTTTCCTTCTTTGACTATTAAACTTTTTTTGAATTCCTATTAATTAATGAAGTCAAGACATACCCAAAGAATCACTGAGCAACAGCTAAAACAACAGTTTTGCTCCTTTGAAACTGGGCCTAGCGAAATAACCTCACAAGCAAGTGAGAAAAACAGTCTATATAATTTTTTGCTCAAATAAAAAAATAATTTGTGATGCTGTTAGTTTTTGATCTGCAAGGAAACAAATGTTAGGTCCGTAAACGGACCCTGTTTTTTCATTTAAACATCAGCCAGTGCAGAAAGTATATTAATTAAGAAGCAATTTAGTTGAAAGCCTTCCATCTGACAATCTTATACCTGCCTCTGGGATGTTATATCTAGAAGAATCTTATTGCCTGGACTTGAGTGTGGTTCTACAATCATTCTTAATTCTCGCCAGAATTGTTGTATCTTTCGTTTTTTTCTGGTTAGGGGTTGCCACAGCGGAACTCCGATCCGCTAATGATTGGCAGTAGATTTTTACGTACCGAGTTGCCAGCCCTGACGTACAACCTTCAACTAAGGTACGCCCATTTATACATGTCTCCACACAGAAGACGCTTTAGCTTTGAATCGAACAGGACAACGTCTTACTGTGAGGCGACAACGCTACCG